>NC_083317.1:143762157-144042157 GCF_963455315.2 Globicephala melas
AATTACATACGGTTTTCGCATTGCCTATGAGTAATTACTTAGACAGTAATAACAAAATATTTTAAATACATTTGCATCTAAGCATTTAAGTGTATAATTAACGGTGTCCATGTTATTTATGTGTGAAAGAAATCTGGCAACTTACTGAGGAAGCTAAAAGAAATAACAAAACCTGTTCTTCTCAATAAAAACGACTTTATTGAGTTTTTATAGGAATGTGTGTTGGAGATATATATATATATATATATATATATAACTGAATCACTTTGCTGTACACCTGAAACTAACACACCATTGTAAATCAATTCAATTAAAAAAATTTTTTTGCATAATAAAATAAAAGAATGCATGAAGGAAGATAAATGGAATTTATGTGTGTCAGTCATAGGGATAGATAACATGATTTTCAGCGCCTCATAGAACCAGCTTATTCTGACCTACACAGCTCTATTTAACCATAATGTAGCAGCCCTGGAGAGCAAAATTCCTTAAAGAGGCTTCTTCTCACATCAGAAAACTTACGGTCCTAAGAAGTACAGCCTGGCTTGTGACTTTGCAACTGGAAACAAAACATTAAGGACCACAGACGCCAGAAAAAAAGAAAGCTAAGTTAGGCTAAGTGACCTTTACTAATCCCATCTAGGGAGCAAGTAAGACCAGACATGCTCAGAGAGGGAGTGAGGATCTGGAAAACACAGTGACGATCCCAGGAAGCTGGACGGTGGCCACCCTGGGAATGAGTCAGGAATAGGGGCAGTGACAAAGCCATACAAAGACTTTGTGTTCCTTAGGGCTGTGCAAAGGGCCTAAGTCTTTAGGGGATGGAGAGGATTCTGGGCATAGACACAAGGTTTAGAAATAATAAAGGGGAGAGATTCCCTTCCACCCCCAAATAGATAAAGATTCCTTTGGACTTGGGAAAGAGGTGAGGGGGAGAAATGAAGTAGAGGGTCCTTGAGCCCAACATCCTGGGCAGAAACATTAGGGAAGAGGTGAAGAATCCAGAGCAGAAGTAACTCTCAGAAAAGCCATGGGCTTGTTTTTTTCTTTTTTCAAATTTATTTATTTATTTATGGCTGCATTGGGTCTTCGTTGCTGCGTGCAGGCTTTCTCTAGTTGCAGTGAGTGGGGGCTACTCTTCGTTGTGGTGCGCAGGCTTCTCATTGTGGTGGCTTCTCTTGTTGTGGAGAACAGGCTCTAGGCACACAGGCTTCAGTAGTTGTGGCACGCGGGCTCAGTAGTCGTGGCTTGTGGGCTCTAGAGCGCAGGCTCAGTAGTTGTGGGGCACGGGCTTAGTTGCTCCGTGGCATGTGGGATCTTCCTGGACCAGGGATCAAACCCATGTCCCCTGCATTGGCAGGTGGATTCTTAACCACTGTGTCACCAGGGAATTCCCAGCCATGGGCTTGGTTTAATGCTCTGGTGCTATCTTCTTTCAAGAAGAACTTTAATGATTTTATCTTTGAACTTGTGTTTTGTAAGTGACATCTGGGGGGAAAACAGAGCATATGCATGAGTAGAGGACCGTTTGGCAGTGTTGCCAGAGCTCAAAATTCCAGGGGACTCGAAGCGAGTGAGTGTGCTAAGTCTGTGAATGAATGATTGGGGTCATGGACAGCCCAGGGAGACCATGCTCCCCATAAGACCCAGAACGTGTTTCAAATGCAGAAGGTAAGCAATGGTACTGTAAGAAATGGGAATGACCTCAACCGAGCAACCCGACACATCCTCTCTTACTTACGTTTGTCCCTATGGTAGTCAACCCCTTGTGCTGAAAATGATGACGTGGAAGGAAAGGAAATGACAGGACAACCCATAGTGCCTTTTCCTTTCAGTCTTCCTGACCCATCTGCAACCTGAAGGTAGAGTCTGTTGGTAGGATGTGCACGTATCTAGAAGTGAAATAAAAGCAGTTGAGTTCGTTTTCTGCAGGGTTTCCATTGTTCCAGTAAAAACAGAATACATGTGTATGTACTAGCTGCAAATGACAAATGGTGTAACTTAGGGATTGTGCATAGGCATTAAATGTTCCTATACTTGCTCTTAAAACTGGCATTGCACAGTATAAAGAAGATAGTGATATTCATGGTAATTATTTCACATTTTAATTTTTCTATTTTAGACTTGCATTAAATAGCAAATAAAATACACTATGACAAGGTGAAAGCCAGTGGAAAGAAGAAAACAGTTTTATATTTAAGACATCTGATGACATTTTTTCCTGCTTTTCCTACAAATTACGTTGCTGCCTCTGGAAGTAGGAGGTCAGTTATCCATGTAGCTTCCTCCAGATTCTGTGCTCGGAGGCAGTAGAGGAATCCATGGGGCTGAAGGGGTCACACAGGAAGAAATGGCACTTTGTCAGCAGGCACATGTGGAAGGATGCCTGAAGACCAGATGGGTCTCTCTTCCAGCATCTTAGCACCACGACAGAACCCCAGGATCTTGATGGGTGCCTCTGGAAGGGGAGGATCCTCAGTAAGACTGAATTTAAAGCACTGTATGTTTCCTGTTGCTGCTGTAACATATTACCATATACTTAGTAGCATAGAGCAATGCAAATGTATTATCTTACAGCTCTAGAGGTCAAAAATCTAAAAGGGGTCCCCAGATGTAGAGAATGGACTTGAGGACACGGGGAGGGGGAAGGGCAAGCTGGGACAAAGTGAGAGAGTGGCATGGACATATATACACTACTAAATGTAAAACAGATAGCTAGTGGGAAGCAGTCGCATAACACAGGGAGATCAGCTCGGTGCTTTGTGACCACCTAGAGGGGTGGGATAGGGAGGGTGGGAGGGAGGGAGACGGAAGAGGGAAGAGATATGGGGATATACGTATATGTATAGCTGATTCGCTTTGTTATACAGCAGAAGCTAACACATCATTGTAAAGCAATTATACTCCAATAAAGATGTTAAAAAAAAAAGAAAGAAAAAGAACTGCCCCCAAAATAAATTTTTAAAAATAAGTAAATAAAAATAATAATCCTTAAAAAAAAACACACACAAAAGGTGTCCGCAGAGCTGTGTTTCTTCAGAGGCTCTAGAGGAGACCCTATTTCCTGGTTTTTCCAGCTTCTACATTTCTGCCTACACGTCTTGGCTCAAAGTTCTTTTCTCTATCATCAAAGCTGTGCAGCATCTTCTCTCTCTGCTTCCATAATCCCATTGCCTTCTGGCTTATAAGGCACGTGATTATATTGAGCCTGTCTGGATAACCTAGGATTATCGCCTCATCACAAAGTCCTTAATTTAATCACACCCGCGAAGTCCCTTTATTTGCCATAAGGTAACATATTCCCAGATTCTATGGATTAGGACATGGATATATTTGAGGGGCCATTATTTAGCCTACCACGCTTACTGTCTAGTGGGTCGAGTGCTCAGCACAGAAATTAAGCTTAGTTATAACAAAATAAGGCTATTTTGTAAACTTGTGAGCTGAGACTCATACCCCCTACATTTAAGTTCAAACTAGGCGGAGGAAGAAAATAACACAATCACCATTAAAACCTCCATCGATGTTAGTAACAAAAAGAAAGTTTGCATTTCACAGCAGAGGATTTCTCTCCCAGGTTTTATTGTTAAAAGAACTGGACAGAAGGTGCAAAGTGTATTTTTAAAAATGCATTTCTTAAAAATACAATAATCCTTCAGTTCATTTATTATGCTATCATATATGTCTTGACCCTCAGTAACCACCATATAGGATTAAAAAGCACCATTATTAAGGAAAAATCAGTAGTACCCTTGGTCCTAAAGGGTTGGAGGGTTTATTAAGTGCATATACCTTCAGAAACTTGTCTTAGTCCATTTGGGCTGCTATAATGAAGTTTTCCATAGACTGGGTGGTGTATAAACAACAGAAATTTATTTCTCATGGTTGGAGCATTCCAGAGATCAGGGTGCCATCATGATCAGGTTCTTGGCTGAGGGCCCTCTTCCTGGTTTACAGATGGAAGCCTTCTCACTATGTCCTCACACGGCAGAAAAAGGGCAAGAGAGCTCTCTGGGGTCCCTTTCATAAGGGCACTAATTCGATTCATGAGGTCTCCACCCTCATATCCTAGTTATCTCCCCGAGGCCCCACCTCCTAATACTGTCACGATAAGAGTTAGGATTTCAGCATATGAATTTGGGGGGAACACATTCTGTTCATTGCAAAATGCATACTCAGAAGCACTGTTTCTGTAAATGAATGGTATAGCAGACAGAGTGCAGGCCTGACCAGCCACTTCTCCTACCACCAAACCCATTCCCACTTCGTTCAGTTATCTGCTTTCCAGTCCTTCAGGGCAGTGCTTCTCAAAGTTCAATGCACGTATGAATTATCTGAGGATATAGCTAGAATGCAGATTCTGATTCAGCAAGGATGGGGACAGACCTGAGAATCTGCATTTCTAATAAGCTCCCAGGTGATGTCCGTTCTGCTCCTCTGTGGACAAAGTCTTCTGGAGATGAGGAACGGGGCATACAGCCAATAATATTGTAATAACTTTGTACGGTGACTGATGGAACTAGATTATCGCAGTGATCATTTTGTAACAGGTAGAAATATTGAATCACTATGCTGTGCTCCTGGAATTAACATAGAATCGGAGATCAGTTGTACTTCAATGAAAAAGAAAAGAAAGTCAGTCCTGTTCTGACCCCCTTTGCCATTGGAAGTGCTCTGCCCAGCAGGAAGGCCACCAAGGATGGATCAAGTACAGTGTGCAATGGGATTTACATGTGCATTCTCAGCAAGTCCTTCCAACAACACTACAAGGAAGGCATTGCAATCCCGTCTCACGGAGCAGGATACTGAGGAGTTAGGTGCCCACGTTTGCACAGCTGAGGCTTGAGGAAGTCTAGGTATGAACCAGGCAGCAGAGCCTGAGTTCTTAGCCATGGGCTACAGCTGAGGCTGGTTCACTGCAACTCGGTCAGTTATCACTCTATGATCAGAGAAAGATTACCAAGAAGGCTTTGCTGAAGAGGTGAGAAGAGGTGTTCTAGGTGGTCAGAACCGCCTCTGCAAAGATTCAAATGCAGTCAGCTCACTCTGAAGTGCACGGGCTGGAGTGCAAGGAAGAATGAGGTTTCTGTGTTGGGCCATAATGATTGCTATTGTACCCTGTAAGTATGAAAACCATACATTAATTGCCTGATTCAAAAGTGGGCAGAGGATATGAGTAGGCATTTCTCTAAAGATCTGCAAATGGCCAGTAAGCACATGAAAGATGCTCAGCATCATTGGACATCAGAAAATGCAAATCAAAACCACAATGATGTACGCCTTCACACCTGCTGTTCCAAGGGACAGACTGTAACCTCTGCTGGCAAAGGCGTGAAGGAATAGGAACCCTGGTGCATTGCTGGGGGCAGCCACTTTGGAAAATAGTTTGGCAGTTCCTCAGAAAGTTAAACCTGGGGTTGCCAAATGGTCCAGTGATTGCACTTCTAGGTGTAAACCTAAGAGCACTGAAAATACATGTCCACACAAAAACATTATACACGAATGTTCATAGCAGCACTATTCATAGGAAGCAAAACGTGCAAACAATCCAAATGTCTGTCAGATGCCAAATGGATAAACAAGATATGGTCTAGCCGTATGATGGAATATTATTCAACATTAAAAAGTGGGGTGAAGTTCTGACACATGCTCCGATATGGATGGTCCTTGAAGACATTATATTATACCAAGTGAAGAGCAGATATGAAAGGCCACATATATGATTTGATTCATGTGAAATATCCTGAATAGGAAAATTTATAGAAACAGGAAGTAGACTCGTGATTTCTAGGGGCTGGCAGCTGGGGAGGGTGGGAAGTGACTGCTAATGCAGTTTCTTTGGCTGGTGATGTTCTGGAATTAGATGGTGGTGGTAGATGATGTATGACTTTATGAGTACACTAAACACTACTGAACTGTACACTTTTTTAAATGGGTGAACTTTATGGTATGTGAAATATACATCAACAAAGCTGTAATTAAAAATTTGTGCTGCATATGTAAATATATATAGTTTGAAAATGCCCAGACTAGAGAAAAACTTTGTAAAAGTGACCCATACCATCAAAGCTTTAAAATTTGATTGCAGTAAGATATGGTGAGAAAAGTATGGTTGATTTTTTTTTTTTTTAAGTTTTATTGGAGTACAGTTGATTTACAATGTTGTGTTAGTTTCATGTGTAACTTTTTTCTTTTCTTTTTCTTTCTTTCTTTTTTTTTTTTTTTTTGGCCACACCTCGAGGCTTGCAGGATCTCAGTTCCCCAACCAGGGACTGAACCTGGGCCATGGCAGTGAAAGCCTGGAATCCTAACCACTAGGCCACCAGGGAACTCCCTGATTCTTATTTAAGGGAGTGAAATCCTGTGGGTGAAAGGTGAATGGAGCTGATAAGGAGTTGTGACATGTCTGTGGAGAACACTGCTTGCTTTAAGTCTATTGCTAAAATCACATGTACAATGCTTGTGTGACAATGGGGTATAAGTGACAAAATGTATGGCCTATAAAGTGTTTCCCCATTAATGTACTTCTGAGCCTGTTTGCAATATCTGATCAGTTTCCCCCCAATGTAAATATCTAGGCAAACAGAAAGGAGGCTTAGCACCAAAGAACATGATCTAGACCCAGGGCAAGCAGCTAAATCACCCTGGCATCAAGGGGCATGTTTTGGTCTGTTGAAGGATTTGCAATTAAAAAGGGAGATGATGGAAAAATCTGCACATATTTTGAGGTATGGGGAAGTCATTCAGGCCAATACATGATTTACCTTAAACTTTACTGACCAGAGCAGCCCGTTTTGTGGCCTTTCGGACATGCATTGTACATCTGCCTTGGCCATTGAGGAGGAGAATACATTTGAAAGTCAAAAATGGAATAGCTGTGGTTCAGACATCCAAGGTAAAACTAGGTGGCCATTGTGGATGCGATTTCAGACGCATCCCTGTATTGCTGAGAATCTGAATTTTCTGAGCTGTGTCATACTCGGGATGCCACCAGCCATTCTCGAAGCAGTGTCTGCTGGCAGATGGAAGCTGCAACCTTATGACCTCAGGGTCTCCACTGGTAAATATTAGCAGAAAAAGGAGACGTGTAGTGGCCAACAGCTCCCGTTATGTACGTGTTCATACCACATTAGAGGTTAAAACCTACTTAGATACAAGTGTTATACAAGACTCGGATCCAGGACTTGGAACTTGGGGAATACTTCCAATTCAGTGTCCATTCCCCAAATTGAAGCAGGACTACGCCCCATTTCAGCATGAAGTAGCCAGAGCCATTGTCACCCCATTCCCCGAAAGCCCTGGAGAAGGATGAAACCGGATTGGAGATTGAAACCGAGTCCCCCTAAAACCGAGTTCCTCTGCCGGGTTTATGATTAACCTCTCTATGCAAAACTTTATATTCACTGTTCTCCTCAAGATTGAGGCGTATCAGAGACAAGGGGGGATTGTTTTAGGTGCTGGGAGGGTGCAAAGCTATTATCGCGAGACCGTGAGCGCAGTTAGGGGCCCCGCTCCGCCCACAGGCTCCCAGGCGGCCTCGCGGCAGAGAACGTGGGGAGAAGCTTGTGCAGCCTTCTATCCTGGCCTCCCGGGCCCTCTGGGGAGCTGGGGGCCCGGGGACAGGCTGGGGGCTGTGTCCCGCGGAGCCCCAGAGCCCTTGGCGCGGCCGCATGCTGGCCGGACCCAGGCCTGGGAGCAGCGCGAACCTCTCCCGCTCGGTGACCTAATGGCGGCGGTCTCCGCGGGTTCCTCGGTCCACGGAGGCCTCAGCACCTGGCGTGTACGGACATGGCCATTCAGGTACCAGCTTCCACCACCTTCAGTCTTTCCATTCATTTCAAAACTGGGTCCAGCTTAGGTCAGTTGTCTCCCCCCTAGGAGGTGGCCGGAGGTCAGGGTTAAGTTGCCAGGACACTGCACATCGTTACTTAAGGTCCACCTCTGTGATGGGGCTGCCCTCAAAGGAGGGCAGTTGTCGTGAGCTGGGAATTCACCTGATGGGTGTTTGCTACAGCAGGTACTCCTGTTGATCCGATACAAATGATTCTCTCCAGTTTAAAGGAAAAGCCTGAGGGCCGGCGAGGCCCTGGGCGCCTGGCTCCCTCAGTGACGACGGCTGGGCAGGCTCTGACCTGGCCCTGAGGGCGCCGCCAGCTGAGACAGGGCTCCCCAAACTACAATACTGGAAGTCAACCATGCTTTGGGCTTAAATCAGGTCTGGTGCAGCATCACTCCTGCTCTGTCTTGTTGATTGAAGTGAGTTACAGGGTCAGCCCCATTAGAAGGGATTACACAAGGGTCTGGATACCAGGAGCCATGGTTCCTATGGGGACAAGCTTTGGAGGCTAGTTACCACTTTATTCAGGGTCCATTGATGATGTCCTAGCCAGATTCCATGAAAATGAGTGTTACTGGCAATAAGAGCAAATGCTCTTCACCATCACCCTGGTAGGTAGCCAGACCTCAGCAGGGCATGGTCATGTGGTCTGTCTAGGACTTCCACATCCTAACCCTGGATTCTCAGGTCTGCAAATATTTCTGTGTCCCAAAGGCACTGCAGAATAGGAGGTGGTGTGTGAACCAGGACAGTTTGCATCTGGAAGGAAAACTATGCAGACTGGTTTGATGATGCGGGAACTTTTCCAAAGCCTGGGTGCCTTGCAACACACCTCCAAACACTGGCTCAGCCTCTGGAGCTGGGCACGGGAGCTGGTGGGAGCCTTAGAATGGCTGAGGTCGAATAGCCTTACCAGAATGGAAAATTGATTTAAAGAACATAGGATTAAGGTATTTTTTTGCATACTTGATTTTGTGGCTTGAGACTGGCTACATTTTTTCTTTGTTTTCATAAAAGAGAAACAAACAAAAATCTTAGATTCCTTGAAGCTGTCATGGAAGCATTGCCACCTTTCACATCCAGCAAGTTTTCTTACTCATCTTGTTACTGCCTGCTCTAGTCCTACGTAACAGGTTGAATTTTAAGAGTCCTGTGAAGAAAAATAAAGATGAAGTATAATTACATGTGATCTGATACTTTGTAGATACATACCAAAGAAAATAACACTGGTATTGACCTTAACCATTTCTAGACAAACAGTCTACTAAGTCGACTAAGTTTACATATGTCATTTATGTCTGACGTCATCTATTCTTCCTCTGTCAATAAACATTGACAAAAGCATCCACACTTTAACTCAAATTTTAAGGGTTTAATTATCTTTATAAGGAATGCCTAGGTTATACTCTTACTGTTTAAGTTTAGCATCTATTAAGCTACACTGACATTCGGGATATTTTTTCCAACATTAAACTTTTCATCAAGTTCCCAAATACTATTTAAATGCCATCCGTTTTTTTCAACCGGGGTGCTTTGTAGAACTACATCATAAAAACTTTAAAAGGTCAAATCTTTCCATTTGAGAATTCCGGCTGCTGGTCATCTGTCTGCAGGGGAGTTCTGTGCTACAGGGAAGGGAAGAAGCAGCCGAAGAGAGCCTGGCCCTCTGCATCCTTCTGACACCCACTCCCAGTCATTGCCAGTCCAAGTTGATGCCATACCTAAGCAACCTGATGCTATTGCTTTTGTTGGTAAATTGTTCTCCAGCAATAACATCTTCTGGCTTCTCAAAGAGCCGCTGAAGTATGATGGACTTTATTGAATGAGGCATCTCTATGGATAATAAATGGGGCTATTTTCTTTCCCTTGGGAAACTAAATTGTGCTGGTCTGTTCTCAGTAATAAACAGTGTTATGAATCTTATTACATGGGAAATACATAAAACCTACTTTGCATGATGGATTTTATGTCTCCAAAGAGGGTTCAACATTGTATGTAAAGTGCTTACCAGGCTGCTAGAATTCTGTGTTGAGTTTGAGAGTCTAAAATATGACAGTACAAGAATAGAAAATGATTTCACGGTTCCCCAGGGTCAAGGCAGGAATATACAAATCAGAGAGTGAAAGAAAATTGCATTTAAATATAGAATGTATTGAGAATTTTTACCTTTATTTCAAGCTTCATGTGAGTCATTAAATTATAATTTTGCTGGGCAGATATACATGATATAATTTGTTATGTAAGAGGTAACTAACTTGAAAGATTTGTGCAAAACAAAATTTGTAAAATAGGGAATATAGTTTAGGACTTTGAAAATTATAATTAGTTTTCAATGGAAATAAAATATGTGGTTTCCTTTAGAAAGTAAAAACTTAATATAATTTGCAAATTACTCCTGTAACGAGTCCATTTACAATGAATATAAGTTGCTACTCTATTTTCATAATGAACAAATGAGGTTTTAATGAATCACACTTTAACATTCTACAGAAATATGGGACAATAGAGAATTGAATATTCCCTTTGACAGAATTAAACTGAAATATCCTTTATGAAAACTTTTAGGTTTTAGCATGCAGATTTCAAAAAAAGTATTTTTTAATTACCTTTTAAAATATATCCTTCATTAAATTTGTTTGAAGGTTGGTTAACTGTCATGGAAAAGTAAGCTATGTCCAATGAAAAAAGCTAATACATTTGGTGATATTGCAAATTAAAAGAAAAAGTATAAAGCTTTAATCACAGAGCAGGGTCAACAGTATTTCTGTAGACAATAGTAATAGTTTGGTATCACACTGGTCTTAAATTTTATGTCGTATGATTCATCCATCCATTCAACAAATGTTTATTGAGTGTTTGCTATATGCCACCTGTATACTAGGTACTGTGCTTTAAGAATCATATCTGAGGAATTAGAGGTCAGTTTGTAAAGTGATCCTCAGGGCATTCCCATAGCTTAGGGAAGTTAGGTGTGTACCACGATGCCCTAGTGAAGATCAAACTTGTGCTTATTTTATTCAACTCTATAGAGAGGTGCCAGGAAGTTTTCTCCATCAGAAGAGAGTAAAATTCCCTTTTGATGAACTGAAGATAATTTCTGATCTCACTTCTAGCCCATCTGTACTCCCTCAGAAGCATGGGACGTATGGAAAAGGGAGAAATGGTAGCTGTATTGTTTGGAAATGTACTGTTGTGGTATTTTTTTTGGTGTATGATGCTAAAAAGATAAGTTTCTAGACAGCAGAGAGATAGGGGATAAGGGAGGATGGTATGGTCTTTGAGTTCTTACTGTTACAGTAGCCTAAGTCCTCATCTCATGGGGGTGGTGTGTGCACTCAAGGGAAGATGGCTGTACACAGCCCTGAAGCCTCTGCCCTTGACAGGCCACAGCATTCTGGTGGCCCAGTGGTTCTCAACTGGGAATGATTTTGCACTCCCCTCCCCCGCAGGGACACTTGTTAATATCTGGAGACATTTTTGATTGTCATGACTGGAAGGAGTGGTGTTACTGGCAAGAAGTGGATAGAGACCAGGGTTGCCGCTAAACATTCTACAGTTCACAGGGCAGCCCTCAGAACAAAGAATTGTCCAATTCAATATGTCAATAGTGTGAAGGTTGAAAAACTGTGTTGTAACCTTAGGGCTTAGCGTAGTTCCTTGTACACAAGATACACTCAATGAATGCTTATTGCCTGCATCAGTGAATGTGTGAGTGAGCAAGTGACTAAACTACCTAACTTAAGAAACTGATTACTCTGTCAAGTCAGTATTGTACTCAACTCCATGTGCAGCTTCTACTGGTGTAGGGAAGCCACAAAAAAAGTGGTTGTATACAGGGTACTACTACTATCTGCTATTTGCTGGAGTTTATGGTTTATTTAATCAGTCTGATTTTAGGCTTTATGTTCATTTAACACATGTTTCCTGAGCACCTACTGTGTGTCAAATACAACTCTAGATACTGTGTATAGAACTGAAAAACGTAACAATGGTTCCTGTCTTCATAGAGTTTGTAGCTTACTTAAGAGAGAGAAAAACCAGCATATGTCCCTATATATTTATGAATCTGGAGCATGTACATGAAGTTTGTGACAAGATTTGGTTCTAGAGAGTGGTCCAGGGTTTGGGGTATTGATCAAGGAAGATGTTACCGGTAATGTTTGAATATCTTTTATAAGAATGTACTTGTGCATATTGTATAATTAAAAGTTAAACATTAATTTCAGAAAAGTAGTAATATATGCTTTAAAAATATGGATTTCTTTTGGTTAACATTTTGTCCTTCACATCTTCTCAACATTTTATTATAAAAATTTTCAAACATAAAGAAAAGTTTAAAAAAATTATATAGTGAACACAGACATTTACCACCTGGATTCCACAATTAATATTTTAATATACTTGCCTTATCATATATCCATCCATCTATCCAAGCATCTGTCCATCCATCAGTGCATCATATTTTCTGATGTATTTCGAAGTAAGTTGTGATGCCTCAGTGCACTTCTCACTAAATACTTCAGCATGCATTTCATTAACTAGAACTCAGGATTTGTTTACAATCCAAACATACTTTTTGTTAACACTCTCTTGTTATTCCACACAAAGTGACTGAAATGTGAACATGAATTCCGCTCTATGTTTCTACAGGTTTCCTTATGTAATTTGTTTAAGTATGATCCAGGTAGAAGTCTGAAACAGGGATTGTTGTAAGACTTTTCCTTAGGGACACCCCTTTTAGTTACTTTACATTTAATTCTTATGAATCAAAGGATCAGTTGGCAAAGCCATTATTCATTCTTTCTAATGATGAGTTTTCACTCCAAACTGAAAAAACAGAATCTTTAGCATCATCAGTTGGCCAGTTAGGTGTTTGCTGAGAGAGAGGTGGTTTATGCATCCAGAAAGCACTGCAGGGAATGTCCTCTGTGGCTTTGGAAATCCTGCCACACTTGGATTTGGTAGCTTTTCTAGCTACGTAAGACCCTACTAGGGTGAGGGCAGAAACCTGGTCTCTATGTCCACAATTTTATCCCCAGACTGGAACATTAATAAATATTTGTGAAATGAATGAATGATTGAATTAGGACCTTGTACATAGATGTAGTGGGTTATTTGTGAAATTGCTTAATAAATTTCTGTAGAAAAGGCAGGACAGTGATAACCTGCTGGCATTAGTACTTAGAGTCTTTTATCCATCCTCACCTCCTTCCAAGATATCAATGTACAGAATATTATGAGTAAATTTTGGAAAACATTTAATTAAATAACTTCATAATAAAGACAAAACTACAAAGACTCATCATAATTACTTGGGGAAAAATATCGGTGAGCTGTCAACAAATACCAGAATGCATTTTTATCTCCTGGCTGATACGTCATCATGTTCTTTAAACATGGTGTTCATTTAGCATGGAAAGCATTATGGTGAAATGATCTTGGTGTTTTGGAAAAAAACATATTAAAATGTCAAAAGGATATTCTGGGTGAATATGAGTATTTACATAAATGAGAACTGTCCGTTCTTATGTAGATTACTGAGAAAAACTAAACAGTGTGAAGAGTGTGGGCTTCGAAGTCAGAAAGACTTGAGTTCCAGTAGGATTCCCACACTGCAGTCACATTTCCTAATCTACACAGGAGGATAATGCTTCTACTACGTTGTTGTTTTGAGAAGTAAATGAAACAAATTGCTTAGCAGAGATTCTGGGGATAAGCACTCCACATTTGGTAGTTTTCTTCTTTCGTTAAAAAGAAAATTTTATGACAACCGTAACGATAAATTTTTAGCGTGATAATTTGGTTGATTTGTTCTTAATTTTTATCACAATTACACATGTACATTGGTTAAAAATATGTATTACAAAGTTTAGACCTATTACAAATATCTTCTTAAAATTCGGTTTTGTGTTTGATGCCATATGAATACAGTTGGTTTTTATATATTGACATGGTTCAGCAGCTTTGCTAAACTCACTTATTAATGTTAATAACTTGTCTGTAGATCCTTTTGGGTATTCTGTGCACCCATCGCATTATCAACAGACAATGCCAGTTTTATTTCTTCTTTCCCAATTCTTTAATCTTCCTTTTTGATTTTTATTGCCTCCTGACTTTGGTTAAGTCCCCTCCAGGGCAGTGTTGAAGAGAAGGGGTGAGTCTTGCCATGCTTCCTATTTCAGAGAAAAACCTTTCAATGTTTTAACTTTATGATGTTAGCTATAGGGTTTTTTATAATTTAATTTTTATTTTATATTGGAGTATAGTTGATTTACTATGCTGTGTTAGTTTCAGGTATACAGCAAAGTGATTCAGTTATACGTATACATATATACATTCTTTTTCAGATAATTTTCCTATATAGGTTGTTAACAGAATATTGAGTAGAGTTCCCTGTGCTGTACAGTAGGTCATTGTTGGTTATCTATTTTATATATAGTGGTGTGTGTATGTCAGTCCCAACCTCCTAATTTATCCCTCCCTCCCACCTTTCCCCTTTGGTAACCATAAGTTTGTCTTCTATGTCTGTGAGTCTGTTTCTATTTTGCAAGTAAGTTCACTTGTATCATTTTTTTAGATTCCACATATAAGTGATATCATATATTTGTCTTTCTCTGTCTGACTTACTTTACTTAGTATGATAATCTTTAGATCCATCCATGTTGCTGCAGATGGCATTATTTCATTCTTTTTTTTTTTTTTTGGAGTTTCCCTTTGGGTTTTGAGCACCCATTAGTTTATTTTATTCTTTTCTTAGAGCTGAGTAGTGTTCCATTGCATATATATACCAAATCTTCTTTATCCATAGCTATGGGTTTTTTTTTTCGGGGTAGGAATAGATACCATTTATCATATTACAGAAATTTTATTATATTCTTAGGTTGCTAAACACATTCGCCATGAATGGCAGATACTTTTTTGGTATCTGTTGAAATAATCATATATTTCTTTAAAAAAAATCTGTTAATGTATAACGTTGCACATTGATATTCTGATGTTAAAATAATTTTGTGTATCTGTAATAAACTCAACTTAGTCATGATAGTTTATGTTTTTCATATATTGCTGGATTCTGTTGATTAATATTGAGTCTAGAGTTTTTGCATTTATGGTCGTGGGTGAGATTGGTCTGTGATTTTCTTTTCTCATTCTGTATTGCTTTTTGGTATCAAGATTTTGCTACATCATAGAATGAATTGGTGAATATCATTTCCTCTCTTTCTATTCTCTGGGTTGGATATTATTTCTTCCTTTAATGTTTGATAACACTTTCTGGTATAGATATTACGAGCTTAGAGTTGTTTCTGTTTGTTCTGTGTTTGTTGTGTGTGTGGGGGGAGGGTTCATTTATTTATAGATTCATTTTAATGGTTGTAAAATTAGTCAAGTTTTGAATTTCATCTTTTGAATTTTTGATAAAATATAATTTTCTAGGAACTTAAAATTTTCATATATTTAAATTTATTAGCATAAAAGTTAATAATGTCTTATTTTGTTGATGTTTGAAAGATCTGTAATTATTTGTCATTACTGCTCTTGGTTCTTTGTGTTTTTGTCCTGTTCTTGATTGGTCTTGCCCTGGTGTAGAAATTTTGTCAATCTTTTCAAGAAGAAAAGTTTGGCTTTGTTGATTCCCTTTACTCTGTTTTCTATTGCGTTACTTTCTGCTCTTATAGTTATTATTTTCTTTTCCTTCTATGCTTACATTTTAATATACTATTCTTCCTCAGACTTCTTAAACTAGATGAATAGATGTATGCTGAGCTCCTGATGTTCAGCCTTTATTTATTTTTTTTCTCTTTTCCTCTCAGCACCTCTTAAAACAATGGTTTTCAACCTGGGGCAATTGCGCCCTACCCCTGGGGACACTTGGAGATATCTGTAGACATTTTGTGGGGAAAGTGCTACTGGCCTTTAGTGGGTAAAAGCAAGGAATGCTGCTAACTGTCCCACGATGCACAGCGCTATCCCCACCACAAGGAATTATCCATCCAAAGATGTCAGTTGTGTGAGGGTGAGGAAGCGTGCTTTAGAGCTTTCGGTAAGGTTTGAAATGTAGCATTTTGCTGTAATTCAGTGAAAAACACTTTCTAATTTCCATTTTGATTACTTCCTTAACCATGTGTAATTTATAACTTTAAGCTTTAATTTATAACCATATGGGAATTTTCTCCTCTTTTCAAACTGACTGAAGCTTTTAATTTCTGGCTTCAATGAATTGTGGTCAGAAAACATTCTCTGTACGTTTTCAGCCCTTCGAAATTTCTTGAGACATGTTTTGTGGCCCAGTAAATGATTACTTGTGTAAATGTTCATTTCATCTTTGAAAGTAAATATTTCTGTGGCTGCTAGATGAAATGCTTGGTACATATTAGATTAATTTGGTTTATGATTAAATTATTGATATTTTTGGTACGTTTGAAAAATTATACAAAAAAATGTTTAAAGTATTCCACTATGATTATGCAGTTATTTATCATCCTATTTCTCTCAAATTTCGCTTTATATATTTTGAAATTGAGCTTAGCTATATAAAAATACAGGATTGTTTTCCTTTTCTGGTGAATAATCCTTATGAAGAGACCATGAATTATGATCTCTTGATCCTGAATAATGTTCTTTTTTTACCTTAGAGTTTATTTTGTCTCATATTAACAAAGCTATACAATCGTGCTTTTGTTAAGTGTTTATATGTCTTTTTCCATCACTTTACTTTTTACCCTTGTGAATCTTTAATTTTAGGTGTCTCATAAATAATGTGTATGTATACATGTATGTATAAATCTAGTGTGACAAGCTTTGTCTGTATTCCATATACAGTAATTAGTGAAGTACTTGGGTTTATATCTACTGTTTTACTGTTTTCTATTGTCACACCTGTTCTATGTTTTTTAATTTTGCCTTTCCCCCTTCTTTTGGATTTGTAATTTAAAATTTTCCTCTTATTAGTTGGGAAGTTAAAAATTTTCTTACTTTTTCTTTCAGTAATTACTCAACAAAATACAACCTGCATCCTTTATTAATCAATACATTGTTTATTTGTTCTTAAACTTTACTCCAGGCAATAAAAAGGCCTTGGAACTCTTTAATTTCATTTTCCTTTCTCCTGACTTATATGCTGTTATCTTCATGTATTTTAATTCCTTCTATATTTTATTTTACACAAGTACTATTTTTATTAGTTTATATGGTCACATATAGTTTAATGCCATTTTATATAGTTTTCTGGTATGTTTGATACCAGTATTCTAAAGTGTGTTGACCTCTTCTGTATGGCTTAGTTCATGGTCAAATTTTGTAAATGTTTTATGTGTGCTTTAAAAGAATTTGTACTGCCCAATTGTTGAGTGCACACAAAAGTGTTTTCATGCACATGGAAGCTTTTCTCCTTACATTAAAATATATTTTGCAATTGGATATTTCAAATCTATATCCTCAATGACTGTTTTTCTTTTGATCTATTAATTACAGAAAGTTATGCTAAACAATCCCATATAATGGCATTTTCCAGTTTCTTCTAATTTTGTCAATTAGAAAAGTATTTTGAGGCAAACAGATTAAATAAATACTTTAGAACATTTTTCAGTCTTTCAAAAGAACTGAATTTATATGATTTGTCTTGAATGTTTTATTGGTATTTGTCATTATTTGCCTTATAACTTTTCCATCCTTGTACTTTGAATTTTTCTGTGGTTTTATATATTGCATATGTCTCCAACAACAAATAGCTAGATTTGGTATTTTAATCCAGTCTGATGATCTTTATCATTTAACTGAGTGTCTAGTCAGTTTACATTGAGTGTGAATATTCGTGTTGGCATCTATTTCTCCTATCTTATTTGTTCTTTCTATTTGTTTGGCTTATCCTGGTGTTTCCCCCTTTTTGAATATTTTTCTTTTTCTATTCCATTTCCCTCCTCTTATTATTTTGGAAATTTTATGTTCTATGTCCATTTTTCAGTGTTTACCCTATATAATATGTACACCTAACTAGGTCAATTACTAATTTTTTTGCCTCCTGATGAAAATGGAAGGAGGGACCTTAGAACATTTTAAATACCATCCACCAACTTAAGTGCTATGGTGTTCTACTATTTCAATTTTATCATGCTTTTTTTTTCACCGCACAAATAATTAGTCATTATTATAATTATTATTTCATACATCAGTATTTGTTCAATTTACCCCCATATTTTCTAATACATTTTTTTACTGTTCCTTATTACATTTTGTAATAATTGCAATAATAAATTTTCTTTATGCCTGAATGACATACTTTTTTTTTCCTCGGCTGCCCCATGCGGCATGCCAGATGCGGGATCTTAGTTCCCCGACCAGGGATTGAACCCGTAGCCCTTACAATGGAAGTGCAGAGTCCTAACCACTGGACCAGGGAAGTCCCTGAGCTACATACTTTAGATATTTTACTTTAGTGGGGCTCTACCACTATAAGTGGTAAAATCACAGTTTTTGTTTGTCTAAAAAGTGTTTTTATTTCATCATCATTTTTGAAAGGTAATTTTCCTGAGTATTTAAATATGGGCTGATAGTTATTTTTCTCAAGATTCTTAAGATATAATTCCACCTTTTTCCCCCCTGGTTTTTATTGTTGTTATTGAGAACTTAGCCATCAGTGTACTCACTGTTCTTTTTTTTTGGTAACCTGTCTTCTTTCTCTGACTTTAAATTTATTTTCATTGCTGTTCTGCAGCTTGACTATGCTATGTCTGTGTACACATTTCTTTTCATTTATCCTGTCTGGGATTTATTGGACTTTCTAAATATGAGGATTTTTGCCTACCAACATATCTGGAGAGTTCTCAGCTGATGAGATGATGATGATGAGAGATGATGATTTCTTCAATAGTGCTTCTTCTCTATAATCTCCTTCTGGAATATTTATTTGATGGATGTTATCTCTTCTCTATACAGCCTCTATGCCTCACAACCTCTTCTATTTCCCTTCTCTTAGTATGTCTGTGCTGAACTTGTGAAATTTCTTTAAACCTCTTTTCCAGTTGCCTGGGGGCATGACCGCTTGGGGACAACTTTAAATTAAATTCCCACTTGAGCTTTTGTACTTCACATGTAGCAGGAAGCCCAGCTTTCAACAGATGTGAGGGTGGCTTGAAAAGTGGATTTCCCAGGAAAATAGTAAAGTTTAGTTACAGGCCCCTGTGGTGCTCCTCACTTGCCCGAGACTCTTGCCTAGGCCTGGAGGAGACCTAGCAATGTGCTCATGGGCGTATGTTCTGTCATTGTCGCCAAAGTGTCACGTTCAAACCGAAGTCGCTGTGAACCACTGTCACTTTGCTTTTCCACATCTTCTCTGTCACATTTCCCTTTGTACTGGGTGATGATGGTGTAGCCTCAAGCTTTTTGGGGATCTGAGTAAGAGCTGAGTTGGGAATGTAACATTTTCACTGCAATTTGGGAAAACATTTTGTAATGCTTTAGTAAAATAGGTCATTAATTATAGGCTTCTACATATATATATTTTGTCATCTTTAAACTTATTTCCTGAAAAACTGAGAGAGAATTGAGATTAGAAAGTTAAATTTGAAACAGAAGTAAGAAGGATAATCAATGAAATCAAGTGAAATTATCCAGATCTCAAGAAGTAAATTGTTGGCAGTGATTGGTTCAGGATGGCAGAGTAGAAGGACATGTGCTCACTCCCTCTTGCAGGAGCACCAGAATCACAACTAACTGCTGAACAATCATTGCAGGAAGACACTGGACCTCACTGAAAAAGATACCCCACATCCAAAGACAAAGGAGAAGCTGCAATGAGACGGTAGGAGGGGTGCAATCACAATGAAATCAAATCCCATAACCACTGGGTGGGTGACTCACAAACTGGAGAACAGTTATACCACAGAAGTCCACTCACTGGAATGAAGGTTCTGAGCCCCATGTCACACTTCCCAAACTGGGGGTCCGTCAGTGGGAGGATGAATTCCTAGAATCAGACTTCGAAGGCTAGCGGGATTTGATTGCAGGACTTCAACAGGACTGGGGGAAACAGAGACTCCACACTTGGAGGGCACACACAAAGCAGTGTGCTCATCGGGACCCAGGGGAAGGAGCAGTGACCCCATAGGAGACTGAACCAGACCTACCTGCTAGTGTTGGAGGGTCTCCTGCAGAGATGGGGGGGGTGGCTGTGGCTCACTGTGAGGACAAGGACACTGGCAGCAGAAGTTCTGGGAAGTATTCCTTGGCATGAGCCCTCCCAGAGTCCACATTAGTCTCACCAAAGAGCCTATAGCCTCCAGTGCTGGGTCGCCTCAGGCCCAACAACCCAAGAGGGAGAGAACCCAGCCTCACCCATCAGCAGACAAATGGATTAAAGTTTTACCGAGCTCTGCCCACCAGAGCAACACCCAGCCCTACCCACCACCAATCCCTCCATTAGGAAGCGTGCACAAGCCTCTTAGAGAGCCTCATCCACCGAAGGGCAGACAGCAGAAGCAAGAACTACAGCCCTGCACCTGCAGAATGAAAACCACAATCACAGAAAGACGGTTGAAATGAAAGGCAGAGGGCAATGTACTAGATGAAGGAACAAGATGAAACCCCAGAAAAACAATTAAATGAAGTGGAGATAGGCATCCTTACAGAAAAAGAATTCAGAATAATGATAGTAAAGATGATCCAGGACCTCAGAAAAAGAATGGAGGCAAAATTCGAGAAGATTCAAGAAATGTTTAACAAAGACCTAGAAGAATCAAAGAACAAACCAACAGAAATGAACAATACAATAACTGAAATGAAAAATACACTAGAAGAAATCAATAGCAGAATAACTGAGGCAGAAGAACAGATAAGTGACGTGGAAGACAGAATGGTGGAATTCACGGCCGCAGAACAGAGTAAAGAGAAAAGAATGAAAAGAAATGAAGACAGCCTAAGTGACCTCTGGGGCAACATTAAATGTACCAACATTCACATTACAGGGTTCCCAGAAGGAGAAGTGAGAGAGGAAGGACCTGAGAAAATTTTTGAAGAGATTATAGTCAAAAACTTCTGTAACATGGGAAAGGAAATAGCCACCCAAGTCGAGGAAGGGCAGACAGTCCCAGGCAGGATAAATCCAAGGAGAAACACGCCAAGACACATAGTAATCAAATTGACAAAAATTAAAGACAAAGACAAATTATTAAAAGCAACAAGGGAAAAATGACAAATAACATACAAGGGAACTTCCATAATGTTAACACCTGATTTCTCAGCAGAAAGTCTACAAGCCAGAAGGGAGTGGCATGATCTGTTGAAAGTGATGAAAGGGAAGAACTTACAACCAAGATTACTCTACATGGCAAGGATCTCATTCAGATTCAACAGAGAAATTAAAAGCTTTACAGACAAGCAAAAGCTAAGAGAATTCAGCACCACCAAACCAGCTCTACAACAAATGCTAAAGGAACTTCTCTAAGTGGGAAATACAAGAGACTAAAAGGACCTACAAAAACAAACCCAAAACAATTAGTAAATGGTAATAGAAACATACATATTGATAATTACCTTAAGTGTAAATGGATTAAATGCTCCAACCAAAAGACACAGGCTCGCCGAATGGATACAAAAACAAGACCCATATATATGCTGTCTACAGGAGACCCACTTCAGACCTAGGGACACTTACAGACTGAAAGTGAGTGGAAAAAGATATTCCATGCAAATGGAAATCAAAAGAAAGCTGTAGTAGCAATACTCATATCAGATAAAATAGACTTTAAGGTAAAGAATATTACAAGAGACAAGGAAGGACACTACATAATGATCAAGGGATCAATCCAAGAAGAAGATGTAACAATTATAAATATTTATGCACCCAACATAGGAGCACCACAATACATAAGGCAACTGCTAACAGCTATAAAAGGGGAAATCGACAGTAACACAATAATAGTGGGGGACTTTAACACCTCACTCACACCAATAGACAGATCATCCAGACAAAATTAATAAGGAAACACAAGCTTTAAGTGACACAATAGACCAGATAGATTTAATGGATATTTGTAGGACATTCATCCAAAAACAGCAGATTACACTTTCTTCTCAAGTGCGCATGGAACATTCTCCAGGATAAATCACATCTTGGGTCACAAATCAAGCCTCAATAAATTTAAGAAAATTGAAATCACATTAAGCATCTTTTCTGACCATAATGCTATGAGATTAGAAATCAATTACAGGCAATAAAACATAAAAAACACAAAAACATGGAGACTAAACAATATTTTACTAAATAACCAAGAGATCAATGAAGAAATCAAGGAGGAAATCAAAAAACACCTAGAGACAGATGACAATGACAACACGATGATCCAAAACCGATGGGATGCAGCAAAAGCAGTTCTAAGAGGGAAGTTTATAGCTATACAAGCCTACCTCAAGAAACAAGAAAAATCTCAATTAAACAATCTAACCTTACAGCTAAAGGAACTAGAGAAAGAAGAACAAACAAAATCCAAAGTTAGTAGAAGGAAAGAAATCATAAAGATCAGAGCAGAAATAAATGAAATAGAAACAAAGAAAACAATAACAAAGATCAATAAAACTAAAAGCTGGTTCTTTGAGAAGATAAACAAAATTGATAAACCATTAGCCAAACTCATCAAGAAAGAGAGGGAGAGGACTCAAATCAATAAAATTAGAAATGAAATAGGAGAAGTTACAACAGACACTGCTGAAATACAAAGCATCATAAGAGACTACTAACAGAAACTCTATACCAATAAAATGGACAACTTGGAAGAAACAGACAAATTCTTAGAGAGGTATAACCTTCCAGGATTGAACCAGGAAGAAATAGAAAATACGAACAGACCAATCACAAGTAAAGAAACAGAAACAGTGATTAAAAATCTTCCGACAAACAGAAGTCCAGAACCAGATGGCTTCACAGGTGAATTCTATCAAACATTCAGAGAAGGGCTAACACTCATACTTCTCAAACTCTTCCAAAAAATTTGCAGAGAAAGAAACACTCCCAAAATCATTCTACGAGGCCACCATCACCCTGAGAGCAAAACCAGATAATGATACTACAAAAAAAGAAAATTACAGACCAATATCACTGATGAACATAGATGCAAAAATCCCCAATGAAATGGTAGCAAACAGAATCCAACAACACATTAAAAGGATCATACACCATGATCAAGTGGGATTTATCCCAGGGATGCAAGGATTCTTCAATATACACAAATCAATCGATGTGATACACCATATTAGCAAATTGAAGAATAAAAACCATGTGATCATCTCAATAGATGCAGAAAAAGCTTTTGACAAAATTCAACACCATTTATGATGAAAACTCTCCAGAAAGTTGGCACAGAGGGAACATATCTCAACATAATAAAGGCCATATACCACAAACCCACAGCAAACATCATTCTCAATGGTGAAAAATTGAAAGCATTTCCTCTAAGATCAGGAATAAGACAAGGATGTCCACTCTCACTACTATTATTCAACATAGTTTTGGAAGTCCTAGCCACAGCAATCAGAGAAGAAAAAGTAATAAAAGGAATCCAAATTGGAAAAGAAGTAAAACTGTCACTGTTTGCAGATGACATGATACTGTACATAGAGAATCCTAAAGATGTCACCAGAAAACTACTAGAACTAATCAGTGAATTTGGTAAAGTAGCAGGATACAAAATTAATGCACAGAAATCTCTTACATTCCTATACATTAATGATGAAAACTCTGAAAGATAAATTAAGGAAGCACTCCCATTTATCATTGCAACAAAATGAATACAATACCTAGGAATAAACCTACCTGAGAAGGTAAAAGACCTGTACTCAGAAAACTATAAGACACTGATGAAAGAAATCAAAGATGACGCAAACAGATGGAGAGATATACCATGTTCTTGGATTAGAAGAATGAATATTGTGAAAATGACTATACTACCCAAAGCAATCTACAGATTCAATGCAATCCCTATCAAATTACCAATGGCATTTTTTTTTTTTTTTTACAGAAGTAGAACAAAAATCTTAAAGTTTGTATGGAGACAAAAAGGCCCAGAATAGCCAAAGCAATCTTGAGGGAAAAAATGGAGCTAGAGGAATCAGACTCCCTGACTTCAGACTATACTACAAAACTATAATAATCAAGAAAATATGGTACTGGCACAAAAACAGAAATATGGATCAATGGAACAGGATAGAAAGTCCAGAGATAAACCCACGCACCTGTGGTCAACTAATCTATGACAAAGGAGGCAAGGATATACAACGGAGAAAAGACAGTCGCTTCAATAAATGGTGCTGGGAAAATTGGACAGCTACATATAAAAGAATGAAATTAGAACACTCCCTAATACCATACACAAAAATAAACTCAAAATGGATTAAAGACCTAAATGTAAGACTGGACACTATAAAACTCTTAGAGGAAAACATAGGCAGAGCACTCTTTGATATAAATCACAGCAAGATCTTTTATGATCCACCTCCTAGAGTAATGGAAATAAAAATCAAAATAAACAAATGGTAGCTAATGAGACTTAAAAGCTTTTGCACAACAAAGGAAACTCTAAACAAGATGAAAAGACAACCCTCAGAATGGGAGAAAATATTTGCAAACAAATCAATGGACAAAGGATTAATCTCCAAAATACATAAAAAGCTCATGCAACTCAAAAAAAAACAAACAACCCAATCAAAAAATGGGCAGAAGACCTAAATAGACATTTCTCCAAAGAAGACTTACAGATGGCCAAGAGGCACATGAAAAGATGCTCAACATCACCTAGTTATTAGAGAAATGCAAATCAAAAGCACAATGAGGTATCACCTCACGACAGTTAGAGTGGGCATCATCCAAAAATCTACAAACAACAAATGGTGGAGAGCATGTGGAGAAAAGGGAACCCTCTTGCACTGTTGGTGGGAGTGTAAATTGATACAGCCATTATGTTGAACAGTATGGAGATTCCTTAAAAAACTACAAATAGAACTACCGTATGACCCAGCAATCCCACTACTGGGCATACACCCAGAGAAAACCATAATTCAGAAAGACACATGCACCCCAATGTTCATTGCAGCACTATTTACAGTAGCCAGGTCATGGAAGCAACCTAAATGCCCATCAACAGATGAATGGATAAAGAAGATGTGATACATATATACAATGGAATATTACTCAGCCATAAAAAGAAATGAAATTGGGTCATTTGTAGAGACGTGGACAGACCTAGAGGCTGTCATGCAGAGTGAAGTAAGTCAGAAAGAGAAAAACAAATACCATATGCTAACACATGTATGTAGAATCTAAAAAAATAGTACAGATGAACCGGTTTGCAAGGCAGAAATAGAGTCACAGATGTAGAGAACGTATGGACTCCAAGGGGAGAAAGCGGGGTGGTGATGGTGGTGTGATGAATTGTGAGATTGGGATTGGCATATATACACTAATATGTGTTAAATAGATAACTAATAAGAACCTGCTGTATAAAAATAAAATAAAATTCCAAAAAAAAGAAGTAAGTTGTAACAATTTTTTAAATTCTATCATACCAAAGTAGTATTTCATTAAGAGGCAGAGGTGAATTTCAAATAGAAGTTGTGAACAGAATCTTGAATTGTTTTATAATCCAGCTGATGAAAGGAGGTAGAGGTGACACATATTAAGCTCCTTGCTCTTTGGACAGGAGATATTAACATTGAAAATGAAAACATAAAACTCACAATATGTCAGTATAATTACAGAGTTGACAAACTACTTAATGATTCTCATCAATTCAAAGAATGTTTAAGATTGGTCACTGCATAAGAAAATGTAAAATGTCCTGAAAACTTCAACCTCACAAACGAAGAAACAAGAAGTTTTGCCATGCTTTACAATTATCTTAAAAATTTCCATGTTAGCAATAACAAGTTATGAAACAGAAGGACAATTTCTAAAGCATTAATTTAAAAACTTTGTTTTTGGTCAAATTTGCTGGAAAAGACTAAATTATCTTTTTATCCTCTGAATAGAATTGGTATGACAAAACTTTTGTCATATAAAGAGGTACTCAAGAAATTTGCAGCCAAAATATGTCAGAAAATACCATTTAAAGTGGTGTGTTAAACAATTATTTCATAGAGCATGTTACGTTTTTCTGGATTTTCTGCTCTTTGTGATATTTGCCAGCTTTTAAAAGTTTATATTTTTAAATATTTAACCTTATATTCATAATATTGTATTCTTTTTGTTAAGGAAGACTCCTTCTATAACTTGCTAAAGCTTGGGACCCCCCAGAGTTCTGGGTCTACCCCTCGCTGGCTTGTTATGAATCCTCAGGGAAGAATTTTCCCTGTGCGCACAGGGCCAAGAAGAGGCAGGCAAGCATCCTTGCTCTCTCCCTCTGCTGCAGATTTGCTTCTCCCTGAGATGAGACCTTTGAGATCCCTGCTTATGCCTCCGTCTCCTGTGTCATCATGAAATGCCTGATCCCCAAGGTCACCAGCAGACCTGGTGCTTACTTATACCCCCAGATTTCCCCAATTTTTGTTTTTGCATTGTGGATTCCTTTCTTGCTTGCTAGTTCCACAATACATTTAGAAAGTTTTAAAACTCATTTCCCCCCCTCCCTAGCATTTTAGTTGCCTTTAGTAAAAGAATCTTTTAGATATGTAATCCAGTATCCTTCCAGAAATGAAAATGCCTGCAAATCTAATGTTCAATACTTTATAAAATATTTACCTGATTTTCACCTGTATTGGCAGGCATTTTTTTTCTTGATACATCACTGTCTCTTCCTCTATAAGGTTATTATAATGACAATGTGCACTATACAGTTTCCTTCATTATAAGACAGTATTTAACATGATTTATCATTTACGTCATGACTTTTACCTAATAGTGATCATCACCCCTTTGTAATAAGCCAAAGTTATGACTTTTCTATCAGTTCTCAGCTGCCAGCAACCCATCAGAGGTAAATGGGGTGATTTTAGATATGAGTCACTAAAAATATTAAAGAAGACAAATTATAGCACTCATGTTCACATTGAGGGACCCTTGGCAAGCTGATTAGTTCTCACCAGCTTTGCTGAAAAGAGACCAAGACGGGCAGGCTGCTGTCTCTTTAGCCCCCAGCCTTCACCCAGGGCTGTGGCAGAGGCTACTGCAGTGATTATGGCATTTAAGATTACACACACACATACAAACACAAACAGAATATGAAGGTGGATGAAATGAATGACCCAGATCCAAGGAGGGATTCAGGTTCTCTTTCCTTCCCTGTCAAAGGTGGGCTGCAGAAGGAATTCAATCTCCTTACTCTTTTATAGGTTGGGACAGGTATTTATATTGTGTTTAGCATCGAAATCAAAGAATAAAACATTTTCCCTTGAGGGGTTGCTTCAGTGGTCAGAGAAATCACAACTTCTACTTCTTTATTTTATTTTAATAGCATTTACATCATTCAAAGCATCACCTCTGCTTTTCTTCATGCCCCAAAGGACCATAGACACCTGACTGTTTGCATCCACTCTTTTGACTTACTTGCCTTTTTGTTCATAAATTGTGAAGAATAAGTGTACCAGAACATTTCTGGAATTTGTGTAGAGTATAGAATTTTTTATCCTCAGAGGAGGTACTTCTGTTTATTTAATAACTTCAGGCAAAAATTCACCACAGGATCTCACAGTGAACTGAGTTCTGGGAACAGGTGGAATTGAACGTTGCTCCCAGAGCACACCAGCTGCCTTCATGATAAATGGGATTTTCATGAAGTCTCCTTCCACATGTCATAGTCCAGAGGTGCCCAAGAGCCGTGCCTCAAAGCCTGCTGAAAGGGAATTCTATCTGTCATGGCCACTGACAGCCAATCACAGCACCATTGCCCTTTCAAAATGGTTGATGGATCAATGGTTCTACTAACTGTGAACATTTGCTTTATATTCTAGAGTCTGTGGATACAGAGATGACAGGGCATAATTCCTGCCCTACAAGAGTTTATAGTCTATTTCTAGTAGAAAGAAAAGGCAGCCAGCATTTACTGAGGGCCTGTCATGTTCGACAGCTCACAAGATATTACTTAAATCTCATGGTAACTATAAATATCATGACTTAGGAGTCAAACCCAGTTTTGTCTGATTGCAAAGCGGATACTCTTGCCCTTACATCCTTGTGCATTGGTCAGTTGCATACTTTGATTGCCAGTTCCTAAATTTTGGCTGAAAAGACTTTTTTTTCTTTTATCTTCCTTTCCTTTGAGCCATTCAGAAGCTTGAAAATACATATGTATAATATACATTTGTATATGAAGATCACATACATACATGTATGTGTGTGAATACATAGTAATCATGGAGTCAAGTGACGTTATTTGTGTCTTCAGTTAATTATTTGCAATTGTTATAGCAAAAGACATAGGTAGCAAACTTCTTTTATTATTCAACTTATAAATTAATGATGTCTTGGGAAGCTTTTTCTGTTATGTGGTTGTTATATTTTGAGGAATTTTTGGGTCTCTGTGATTGTAGAATCAATGAATTGTCAGCTGTAGTGGGCTTTATTTTACTTATTTTACCTGCGAGATCATAAAGGAAACGAGGTTTATGCTTAAGTTAACTGCTAACTGATTAAAATGAAGCTAAATAATCAGGTTTGTATTAACTGTTAAACCACTGGATGAAGACTACATGAGTTTTATATTATGTGCCAAGTTTAATTGGTTGGTGGCAGCTGTCTGGAGTAGGAAGATTTAAAATTTTATTTTATTATATTTTTCAGAAAAAATTTGAGGCCGTGTCTTGCTCAGAGAGATAAAGTGTACTGAGGGATTAGTCAGATGCCTGCCCTCAGGGCCTTGGTAAAACTACTAGTTAAAAAGTTTATAAATGTTTCCTTTGGAACTCGTGAATTATTTAGAAAGGACAGGTTGATCTGTTTATCTCTATTTCACATACCATTATAGAAGAAAAAATATCTAAGGCAGCAACAGTATTCCTGCCTCTGAAGGACGTTGGGATAAGAATCTTGTTAATAAAATGTACCCATACGGTTGAAAAGCCAAATTTTAGATTCATTAATGATATTCCTGAAAAAAAAGACAGTTAAATACATGTCTTTATGTGAGACTTTGATTTAAAAAATCAATATATCAACTGTTTTATACTGATACAATTCTTTAAAATGAAAATGCTGAGATAGTAAATAAATTAATTACTGGGTTATTTTCTTATCCCCATGTCTCCTCCATAAGCCCTCTCTGCATATCACTTATGAATGCGTTCAGTTGCTAAGAACAGAAAATCTGATTTTGGGGCGGCTTTAATAAACAAAAGTTTTATTTTACTCATACAGTGAGAACTGGGTAGCTAAGGTTGCTGAGGTTGGCTCAGCCATTCCATAGGGCTCTGAAGAGCTCAGCTCTTCCTAGCACTCTGCTCCCATTGTCTTGAATTCTTGTCCCCACATGGCTGTGACAAACCAAGACACCAAGTGCACATTTCCAAAGAATGATCAAAAGGGCAAAAGGCCTTCTCATGAGAAGCCTTGGTCTTTTACTTGGTTTGGAATAGGATGTCTCTACCCAGCAAACTTTTCCTTACATCTCTTTGCCAGAAGTGGGTCACTTGTCTACCCTGCGTCCATCATTGGCAAATAGGACTCATCATAACTGGCTTAATCCCCAGGGGTTGGGAGAGGCTTCCCTTCCCAGCGATCAAGAGATCTCCACCCACTCCCTCAACATGAAAGTGGCACAGTGGCTGTGAGCAATAAACACCATCATCCACAAAGAGCAAACCTATTTTAGGGGATTTAGAATATCATTTGAATCAGAGCATAATTTCGTTGTTGAAATAGCTTGAGATAAATACTTGCCAAATTTTGGGGGTTTGAAACATAGACTTTTGTTCTTGCAAACAAAAAGAAATAGGTAAAGAGACACCATCTTATCAAGTGATTGTTAGAAAAGATAAATCATATCATTAGTCTGTATCAGCCAAGAAATCCTGAACTACGTCTAAATAAAGCAAAGCTAAAGCTAAATTGGTCAGTTTCCATATAAAAAAATCTTGAAAAAACTCTTGGTTATGTTTGATGTTGTATTTTTCTCATAGTATAAGACACTGTTTTAAAATTAAGAGTATATTTCACTGCAGTCCATATCACAGAGCTGTGTTTGTGAGAGAATGTGCCAGAATGATCCCTAATAACTTTCTTAGAATTTTAAAAACTGGGTGGTAAGTCAGATACAGTGAAATATTTGAGCTGTTACCCCAACTGCAAACTAAGTTAGCTCATCACGGTTTTGTATATTTATACTGCAGAAGACACCACACCGTTGGTCAGTTAGAGACACTCAACAGAAACAGCAGCCAAGCAGCATACCTGTATCCTGATTCCTGCAAGACAGTGTGATACTTGTCAGCTGTTTATCTCCACAGGAGAAGGGCCTGAAATTAGGAGACGAAGATTTTTATGGGGCTGCTAGCACATCTGCCTGTCTTACCCTTTGGAGAGAAATATTACTCAATACCTGGGAATGTAAGCAAATCTCTCCAGAGAGGAAAGAGGAGCAGTGAATCTTTTCTGTGCAGGGATATCTCCAGATCTCTCCAGAGGAATACATTATCTCTAGTTTTTAAGGCTATTTGCTGTACAGACAGGCCACAAAGGAATATAACATTGTATTGACGTTCTGAAATCTTATTTTTGATGGAAGTTAGTAACTTCCACAGACTAATGGGGTTTAGTATTGAAACCCAATGATAAGAAAGTAAACAACTTTAATCACTGTATATGATGAGACATCAAATTTTTTATCAAAGATTTTTCTTAAGTCAATGGGGAATTCCCTTCCACCTCTCTGCCAATCCATTTTACAGTCAACACCACCAAGGCAAACCTCGAGAGGGGAAGGAGAAGGGAAAGTAAACTGTGTGTCTTTATCTGTCTGACTTACTTCACTTAGTATGATAATCTCTAGGTCTGTCCGTGTCACTGCAAATGGCATTATTTCGTTCTTTTTTTATGGCCGAGTAGTATTCCATTGTATATATGTACCACATCTGCTTTATCCATTCATCTGTCAATGGACATTTAGGTTTTTTCCATGTTTTGGCTATTGTAAATACTGCTTCAGTGAACACTGCAGTGCATGCATCTTTTCAAATTATGGTTTTCTCCAGATATATGCCCAGGAGTGGGATTGCTGGATCATCTGGTAGTTCTATTTTTAGTTTTTTAAGGAACCTCCATACTGTTCTCCATAGTGGTTGTATCAATTTACATTCCCACCAACAGTGTAGGAGGGTTCCCTTTTCTCCACACCCTCTCCAGCATTTATTGTTTGTAGACTTTTTGGTGATGTCCGTTCTGACCAGTGTGAGGTGATACCTCGTTGTAGTTTTGATTTTCATTTCTCTAATAATTAGTGATGTTGAACATCTTTTCATGTGCTTTTTGGCCATCCGTATGTCTTCTTTGGAGAAATGTCTATTTAGATCTTCTGCCTATTTTTTTGGTTGGGTTGTTTGTTTTTTTTGATATTGAGCTTCCTGAGCCGTTTTGTATATTTTGGAGATTAATCTCTCGTTGATCACTTCACTTGTAAATATTTTCTTCTACTCTGTGGGTTGTCTTTTTGATTTGTTTATGGTTTTCTTTGCTGTGCAAAAACTTTTAAGTTTAGTTAGGACCCATTTGTTTATTTTTGTTTCTATCTTCATTACTCTAGGAAGTGGATGAAAAAAGATCTTACTGCAATTTATGTCAGAGAGTGTTCTGCCTGTTTTCCTCTAAGAGCATCTGATCTTACATTTAAGTCTTTAATCCATTTCGAGTTTATTTTTGTGTGTGGTGTGAGAGAATGTTCTAATTTCATTTTTTTACATATAGCTGTCCAGTTTCCCCAGCACTACTTATTGAAGAGACTGTCTTTTCTCCACTGTATATTCTTGCCTCCTTTGTCAAAGATTAGGTGACCATAGGTGCGTGGGTTTATCTCTGGACTTCTATCCTGTTCCATTGATCTATATTTCTGTTTTTGTGCCAGTACCATACTGTCTTTATTACTATAGCTTTGTAGTATAGTTTGAAGCCAGAATGCTTCAATGCTAAAAAAAGAAAGAAAGAAAGAAAGTAAACTGTGTGGTTTAGATTCATCTTACACAATGGAGACTCAGTTGATGCCTTTTTACTGTAATAGGACTTGAAAGGTTATACAACTTGTCTTAGTCTGTTCAGGCTGCTCTAACAAAATACCTTAGACTGGGAAGCTTATAAACAGCAGACATTTATTTCTCATAGTTCTGGAGGCTGGGAAGTCCAAGGTCAAGGTACCAGCAGATTTGGCATCAGGTGTGAACCCTCTTCTTGGTTTGCAGACAGCCACTTTCTTGCTGTATCCTCACATGGTGGAGAGAGAGAAAGAGAAGTTCTGGAATCTCTTCCTCTTAGAAAGGCACTGATCCCATTGTGTGGGGGCCCCTCCCTCATGACTCCACCTCAACCTACTCACTCCCCAAAGGGCCAACCTCCAAATACCATTATATTGGAGATCAGGGCTGCAGGTAATTTGGGAGCTATACAAACATTCAGTCCATAGCACTACTCTTTGCACAATGAGTCTTTTTTTGGGTAAATTGTTTTCACCCAAAACCACACTAAATAAATATGATATAAGAAATAATATTTCCACATTAGATTTTCTAGTGAAGAAATCTCACCGATTTTCTTGATTGAAGTATTTCAAGTCAGAAACTATCAAATGAAGCAATTTGATATATGTCCTATCTTTGGATGTCCCCCAATATCTTGATTTGTTTTTACATACCAAGCAGAAGGATGAAGGGTTAACATTTCTGTGCCACTTTATGGCTATTTTACCATGTTTTGAGGCTCTCTTGTGTTTAGCTTACGCATGTCTGTAAAGGTGATAGAACATTACTTTTAAGTTCAAGATAATTTTGAGCAAGCAAAAAGTTAAAAAATTAATGAAGAAAGTGTTGTCAAAAAAGGAACGATTACAATAAACTTTCATGTCACTTTTTTTACTCAAAATATGTTACTTAATTTTTTTTTACCTACATTCACTTGTTTTCATTGATTAATTTTTATATTTTACTATCTGTAAAATTACTAGGGTATCTTGGGTTGTGATGGAACATATTATGCTTTTCTCCTATTAAAATTTAACAGCTTTTCACTTAATGGCAAGGTTGTCAGGAATGAATTAAAGTAATTGAGCGGGAAATGGGTTTGTTTATCAGTTTGTGGAACTGTACTCCTATGAAATCTCCACCATCTCCTTCTCTCTCAGCCAGTTCTGAGAGTGAATGTGAGATGGTTCCCAGCTTTAGAATTATTGTTGGATTCTCTCTTTAACATTTCCTCCCTGCTAAAAATTCTTTGAGTATACTGCCATTGTCCTGTCATCGTTGAGCATTGTTTTGATGGTGATGCCAAAAATAGAAAAGAGGATTGAGGACCTGAGTTACAATGAGGACTAGAGTTTGTTATAGAAAAGGCTTTTCTGTTTCATTTTAGGGAAGAAATAGACTTGTTTATTCAGGTCTAAGAGGAGATGTGTGGGATCCCTGGACAGGCTAATAATTTTGATGCTTCATTATCAAACGAATGCTCCCTATTTGTGCAACTTTTATTAAAGGCTGTGAGGAAAAAAGGCGGAGAGGAAGGCCCCCTAGTGGCTGCCTCTTCATATCTTCTACTGGCCCCAGCCTTTCAGTTCTGGCTGCAAACTTGCACTGTCAACTCAGCAAAAGAAAAGACCTGCCCTTCACAGGACCCACTGTCCCAAGAAAGCCATTTGGACTCACCCTTTGCTAATGAAGTCTGACACTTAAAGATCTCAGCATTCAACAAAACCATTTATCCAAGTATTTCTTCCAATCAAACACAGTGCTCTCGCTGCGAGGATTCTGGTAAATGAGATTTTTCTCCATCTTGCTAGATTTTGAACATCTTGTATAGATTGGTTCTCCATGCAGATGCCAAGTTGGCCTGGCTTTTAATCTGTTACTGCAGCCGCTCACTCAACACATTCTCCCCAAGCACCAACTCTGTGCCGTGCATTGTGAGGTATTGGAGTGTAGCCATGGCCCACTTGCACACAGAGCTTACAATCTAGCCTGGGAGGCTGACAGTGGAGCAGGTTCAGGCACAAGGTGTGTTCAGTGTTCTGAGGTCGAGGGAGCACTTGACCTGGTCTGAAGAGGGCAGGGACAGGCTGGGGAGGGTAAGACTGATTCAGGCAGAGGGAACAGCTGAGGAAGGACCAGAGGTGAGAGAGCCAGAGAGAGAGAGAGAGAGCGCCCTCTAGGAACTGGAAAAGTCCAGTGGGACTAAGGTGTGGGAAGAAATGGGAGTGAAGGGCTATGTAGGGCAGGGTCTTAAAGGAACTCAAGCCCCATGCTAAGATGTCACGGTGTCCCTAAGAACAGGGGAGCATTCCTGAAAGGTTTGGAGCAGAGCAGTGTTGTGAACAAACTGCATTTTTGGAGGGCTGCTCTTGTTATAGGGTGAACAAGAGAACGTGAAGGCAATGCTAGAGACCCAGAGACCTCTGGTGACTGTCTTTGTTACCAAACTCAGGTCCAGCTGCTCACCACTTGAAAATCAATATCTGAGAGGCAAGTGTTGGTAGAAATAGAAACAGTTGCTTTTAATCGGAAAGCCAGCAATCTGGGGAGAAGGCAGGATTGTGTCCCCAAAGACCAATTCCAAAGATTCTGCTTGGCAATGAAAGTTTTAAAAGGGAAAAAGGGAAGGAATTTCAGTTAATCATTGAGGTAGGGGGGTCAGAGTCATAGCCATCTCCCACTGTGTGCAGGTTTGTCAACTCCTTGTGGTCTTTCCTTAGATGGTATCTTGTTTGTACAGTTTGTTCACATGATTACTGAAGGGGAAGCCAGGGGAGAGATCTGGTCATCTGTTAATTACTTATTCTTCGTTTCTACTTCTTTGATGTATGGAAAGAACCAACAGGTTAGTTAGGTAAGGTATTGTGTGATCCAAAGATTTTAAAGGTGTGCTAGGGCCAGAGATGAGTAGGACATGGGGGCGCCTGGTTAAGTTAGTTACAATGTAGCCTTGCTAAAGTGACAACACAAAAGGGGGTTTCCTGCTGAAGGCAGTTTCCTGCAAAAGAGCTGCTTAAGTCTTAGGTCTGGACCCCAGAAGCTGGCTCAAAGGTGAGGACTTTGTATCAATGATTTGTGAAGGCAGTGCTGCCTGAGGAGACCTGTAAGGAAGTTGGAGAAGCAAGACAGGAGGGAAAAGAAGCCTCGAGAGGGTACATTCTCAGGCAGAGTCCCAGGTGCAAGGCTCCCAATGGGAGCCTTGGGAGCAAACTGTACTTCAGTGTTTGACCTCAAAGCAAGATGGCTGGGCCCTCAGGCTCCTGCCAGGCAGTCATCCACCTGCTGCGGGTCCTCCCCAGAGAGATGTAACCCCCCTGGCACTGCCAGCTCTCCTCATCTGTGGGTGACACAGTCCAGCAGGCCAGGGCAGTCCTCTGAAGACAGCTAACTAGCACAGCTGCAAGAAAGCATGCAGATGCTGAAAGAGGCACACCAAATGGGGGGAAAGGACTCCAGGGGATCTGGGTAGAGCAGCAGCGGTGTCCCTACAGAGGCAGTTTTAGTAATTCAGAAGGCAGGAGACATAGCCAGAGAGAATGGTTGTTATGGCCATAGGGAAAGACACATTTGAAAGATACGGAAATATATGTGGCGACAGAATATAGGGATTGTATTAGTAATTAGCTTATCTATTTAAAAATTTTATTCATAAGTATTGCATGCTCTTTTATAAATGACAATAAGAATATAAAATAAACAATAAACATATAACAATTCTATTTAAGTAATTCAGAATAATATTTATGAAGAGAGTGCTGCAGTGAGCAGGAAGTCCAAGGCTCTTTTTCTATAAAATTTAAAAGAACATGTGGGGCTTCCCTGGTGGTGCAGTGGTTGAGAGTCCGCCTGCCGATGCAGGGGACACGGGTTCGTGCCCCGGTCCGGGAGGATCCCACATGCCGCGGAGCGGCTGGGCCTGTGAGCCATGGCCGCTGGGGCTGTGCATCCGGAGCCTGTGCTCCGCAACGGGAGAGGCCACAGCAGTGAGAAGCCCACATATCGCAAAAGAAAAAAAAAAAAAAAAAAAAAAAAAGAACATGTGGCACTAGCCATTTTGCTCAGGGTGATATACAGACGGCATATAAATACTTACCAATTCAAAAAAAGGGAGAAAATCAAGAGTGTAAAATTAACTGAGAGCAAATCAGTACTAAAGAGATAAACATATAATATGCCATTTCCCCAACGATTTCACATGCATCTTAATAATGCTGCTGCTTTTTGATGAGTCCTGAACAGTGGATTCAGTCAGGTTACCCAGTGGGATTCAGAAGGTAGAGCTGGACTTCTCTTCCATAACGCTTTTTGGCTAATTGCTCAGAGTTGATTTAATAAAAGGAAGACAACATACTAAATTTTTTTGGAAGTCTGTTTGGTTCAATTTCCTTGGAAAAAGCAAAGAGATGAATTGAGAAATTCATTTCATTAGCCGATATTAAAATTCTCCTATCTCACTGAAATATTTCATTGGCTTTCAAGTTGATTTCCCTAATGGAGAGCCCAGCTAGAAGACCATGTAGGAAAACTGATATACTGTTATAATATAAAACTGAATTACTGAAATAATTCAATAATTTCCCCTAAAGCTCCTTGGAGAAATGCATATCTGGAAAAGGGAGTTTTTATTTAACGTTCTCAAAATAGCACTCAAATAACTCAGAAAACGGGTTTATCAATGAACTGCTTGCCTAATGTGCATTTTACAAAAAATGGGCAGCATTGGCATTCTGAAAAACATTCCTACATCTCTGGGAACCAGTAACATTTCTTTAGAAAAAGGAAATCAAGTTCTAGGAGGAGCTAGCACAGTTCTTAGGTCCATTGGAGGAAGTCCGTGTTGCCTAGAAAAAGACACGCAATGTGGAAGGAGACTAGGTCTTTTACTTAACCATCCATCACGCTCAGACGGATCAGTATTTTCTCTTAGCCTTGACTTCATTAACCTTCTTGGAGAATGGGAAGACGCCCCCTTGTGGTGTGTGATATAATCGGACTGTTGCTTACAAGGTAACTGGATTCAACCCTTGTGGTGTGAGATCTTAGTTCCCTGACCAGGGATTGAACCCACGCCCCCTGCATTGGGAGCACGGAGTCTTAACCACTGGACCACCAGGGAAGTTGCTACACATTTTTCTGTACACAGTTACCCTTTCCTTCTTTCCTCCATGCTCAAAGGAAGAGTCTGCCTCTTCTTCTCTTCAAGCCCATCTTTGCATCATTACCTTTCTGCCAGTAGTATCACAGAAAATGTGGTTAGAAAGCCTTACCCATCATTTCTATTAAATATTGTAAACTGCTCCACGTTAGGAAAAATGTTCTCTAAGTTGCTTGAAAAGTTGACTGATCTCTCCTTGGATAGTACTGGAGGCACCTGGAATTATTTTAGCAATCATTTTTCTCCGTGCCACATTTCTACATTGGTCCTTAGATTTGTGTCATATTTTCCATGGTGTAGTCTATTTTCCATGTTTGCAAGTGAGGTTGCATCAGCTGTATTTAATGTAGATGTTTCCCAGGGACATGGAAGATAGCAGAGGTCTATTTATCTCATTAACTGTTGCATTTCCTCAAAGTTTAGGACTAGACTATCTCCTTCTGTCTGAACTTAAACAATTTTTATTTTTATTTTTAGATTTGTGACTTCCACAGATTCAAGAATGTTTTGCCCAGAAGTTGCCTCTGGTCTTTCACTGTAGGTTTTGTGTGCTGTAGTAACTACTGTGGAGCCCTCTGTGTCATGGAGTGAAACACTCTTGGGGTGGATGTAGATTTGCCTTTCCACCTGCCATAACTCCAGCACCCCTATCCATGGACTGCCTGAATGCCATATACCCTCATGATATTGTGTGATGTTCCAGATGAGGAACTGACTTACAGCAAGAGAAGAAAAGCAATGGGCTGATGCATGTGGGATTCACTAGTCTGATCATGCACTCTGTTTCCCATGCAGAGAATGTGCCCTTAATGGAATGATGGCATGGTTTGCTGAGAACCATTATGGCACCAGCTGGGATTGCGTGCTGTCTTATAAAACAAGTATGTGTGAGTGACCTATATAGGATGCAGGGTTTTTTCATAGCCTACATGTGGGCTCAAGAACCAAGTGATGAAAGGGGGAAGGGTGCTCATCACTATTTTTCCTAATGAATCAATTGGAAAAGATGTGCTCTCTTTTCCTGTTTCTCTAGGATCTGCCTGTATAAAGGTTTTAACACTTTAGAAATGAAAGCTTCTGTACCAAATGCTTCCCTTGAATTGTAAGCTGAGACTGCCCCCTGGCTATTTGGGGCTTCTGTGGCCTTTGAGTGAATGGGTCAAAGTTGGTTGCAGCGTTGGCTTTGATAATGGGTACTGGCCATCAAGGAGACACAGGGCTACTGCTGTACAATGGGGGCTGGAGGAGTGAGCGTGGTACTTGGGGTATCCCTGTGATGGTCAGAACCCTCAGAGATGAAGGTCAGCCATGTCTCCATTTACAGATCTGCTGAGGTCATAATAAATGGGAGTGAGGCCCAGGAGAAAGAAGTCACAGATACCAACTATTGCCAAGGGACTAGTTGTAAAAATGAGGGCTGTAACCCTATAGTTTCTACCCATACTTCCTTCCTTGCAATGATTTGTTTGTATGTAAGCCGGTTTTAAAATTTATACTATGTATTACCTTAATTATCTTTCTTTTCCTGTATGCCATCGTGGTATACAGCGTGTGTTAGACACGGTTCACTCTGGTTGAGACCAAAGGAGAATATGGAGATGGAATCATGGCAGAACAGGAAGCACTGCCATCACCCAGGGGTCCTCAACTAGATCTGGGTGCTGTGAACAATGAAGATTTTAAGTTTTCTCACTTTGGGAAGAGTACTTTAGAAAGGAGAGGTAAATGCATTGCATCAACCAGGGGCGATCTCAGAGTTTGGTTTGGGAAGTAGGGTATTGAGCAGTTGAAGGAGAGGACCAGGCAGGTCACCTGTGTTTTCTGTTTGCTACTTGGCATCCGAACCCTGCTTCTATGTTTGACAAGTCCCCTTTGATGAGTGCTCATAGGAGGCAGATTCTATTTCTACTTAGATTTTCCGTTTTTTTGTTTTTGTTTTTGTTTTTTTTTGTGGTACGTGGGCCTCTCACTTTTGTGGCCTCTCTCGTTGCGGAGCACAGGCTCCGGATGCGCAGGCTCAGCAGCCATGGCTCACGGGCGCAGCCGCTCCGCGGCATGTGGGATCTTCCCGGACTGGGGCATGAACCCGTGTCCCCTGCATCGGCAGGCGGACTCCCAACCACTGCGCCACCAGGCAAGCCCTCTACTTAGATTTTGAAAAGGTTTGGTGCTCTGTTGTACGGCATTCTTGGCCCCAAGAGGCAAGCACCCAGCTTAGCTGTGGCCCATCACACTTACTTGGTCTGGATTTGAGTCAGTGAAGAAGAAATTTTGCAACTGAGCAGCACCCAGAGGCTGCCATCTGAGTGGAAGGGAAAGTGTGATCCCTTCCAGACTGGATCTGTGCAAAGGTGTGGCATGGCTGCGGCCCACCTGCCCGTGTTACCTGCTGCTTTCTGAGCTCTGTTCCCTGGCCTTCGTGGTAATTCTGGAAGCTACCTAATATCTTTTCAATGGATTCTTTTTCTGTTTACATCATCCAGAATCACTTTCTGTTTCTTCCAACCAAGAAGCTTGCGTTCAGGACCCCACAGGAGCACTTTTTTTTTTTTAATTGGAGTATAGTTGATTTTCAATGTTGTGTTAGTTTCAGGTGTACAGAGAAGTGCTTTGTTTATACATATATATGTATCTATTCTTTTTCAGATTCTTTTCCAATTTAGGTTGTTACATAATACTGAGCAGAGTTCCCTGTGCTGTACAGGAGGTCCTTGTTGGTTATCTCTTGTATTATATATAGTGGTGCATATCCGTTAATCCCAAACTCCCAGGAGCACCCTAAGCCCCGTCTCTGAGGCTCTGGCATTCTGAACCCACGCTCGTGTGGGAGGCAGTCTGCATCTCCAGAGGAACCCAGGACCCAGCTCACGGCAAAGCCTCCAGAAAGGCCTGCTGGGTTGCGTAAAAGAGGCATTTGTGAACAGCTGCTTCTCCTCAGTGGTGGAGGAGTGTGGTCGGTCCTGCGGTTGCCTGAGGACATGATTCACAGAGACTGTGTCAGTGTTCTGAGTCACAGGAAACCTCAGGTGGGCTGTGGAGGCCCAGGAAATGTTTGTGGTATTTCCATCCTGATGTTGCAATAGGAATACAATCTATAAATCCTGCCTGCTGGCCTCAAAATGCCGAAGAGGCATTAACATAAACGTTTCAAAAAATGAGTGAGTGAACCAAAGAGGGGTTCAGTAGAAGGAAGAGAGATCCAAAAACATGTGGCTGTTCTCTCATTCACTAAGGTGAAAAGGATCGAAGGGTGGGTAGGGGTTTTGTTGGTTCCTTAGAGTGAAAATCAACAAGAGCTTATTACACAAAAAGGAAGAAAAGTTTCCAAGTTAGCAAAAAATGGATGAGTCCTTTTCTGAGCACCTTGTGAGGTCACCAGCTAATCACAGGGCTTGGCTAAAATGGGCAATGTGAATTATCTAGTTGTTTATTGGAAAAAAGTTAAGTAGAGCTTGCTTATCTGCTTTTTAATGTGAAGAATAGGTGGTTATTCAGAATTCTCATGAATAGGGAAGAACTATTGAAAATGTAACCACCACGGAAGGCAAATCAGATAGTAGAGGTGAGAATGGGGAGTGTTTATGGTCTTAGGAAGACAAATGAAAACGATTTTAGATTGCCTTGAACCTGAAAGGTGCAGAAGTTCAAGCTTTAAAAGGGAAATTCTGTGACACAGTCAGAGAGAAAAAGCCAGCATTGAAAATGTATACATCTAAAGATATATTGTGAAGTACATACTTTATAAGGGTAATTCTACCAAAGCCTAAGACTCATTTTGGCTCTTGAGGTGCAGAAAGAAATTATAATGAAAATAAAAATAAGGATACAAGACTTTATGCTCATCCACAGTACTAGCGAATATAAAATAGTTTATAGTCCCAGGATTAAGCGTGTGGTGTGGCTGAGTTAGCAAAAGCTTGAAATTGCTCAGGCCTGGGTCTGAATCCTGGTTCTGTCACCTTGGGTTTGCCAAGGCTGCTGTAACAAAGTACTACTGACTTGGTGCCTTAAATAGCAGAAATGTGTTTCTCCCAGTTCTGGAGGCTAGAAGTCTGAGATAAGGTGTCAGCAGGGTTGGTTCCTTCTAGGGGTCACATGGGAATGGTCTGTCCAGGCCTTTCTCCATGGTCTGTAGACGGCCGTCTTCTGCCTGTGTCTTCACACCATCTTCCCCCGGACATGTCTGTGTTCAAATTCCCTCTTTTTATAAGGACACCAGTCAGATGGATCAGGTCTACTCCAATGACCTCATTTTACTTTAATTACCTCGTTAAAGACCCTATCTCAAGATACCATTATATTCTGAGACACTGAGGACTTCAACATGTGAGTTTTTAGGAGACACAATTCAGCCTATTACACTCACTCTGTTTTCTTGGACAAGTCACTTAATTCTTCTGAGACATTTTGCTTATCTTTAAAATAGGGATAAAAGATTGTTGTAAGATGAGAGGTAAACCACCCAGAACAATGGCTGGCACATGGTAAGAACTAAAAAAAAGTCAGCAAATATTACTGCTATTATTGTTGTCATAAAGTATATTCTAAGTGTTGAAAGCACAGAAAAGGAAACTCTCAAATCTATCTATCATCTATCTTTACCTATCATCTATCTATATCCATGTATATACGTCTATATATGTATCTGTGTATGTATGTGTCTATCTATTTATCTATATTGTAAGCAGTACTGTTTTTTTTAGTTGTAGATTTATTTTTTGAGGTAACATTGACTTATAACATTATATGTTTCATGTGTACAATATTATATTTCTATTTCTATGTACCCTACAGCATACTTATCACCACAAATGTAGTTTCCATCCATCACCACACAGTTGATCCCCTTTACCTATTTTACCCTCTCCCCCACCACCCCTTCCCCTTTGCACCAGAACTATATAAAACAATTATTCACAGACATAAAGGGAGAAATATTTTTAAGTTATATTACTCCAGCACTTTCAGTGAGTTCAGAAAATCTCTGTACTCCGCAGTACTTTTCTCTGACTCTCACAATCGGGGTGTCTTTGAACAGATATATATTTGGCCATGCCACGTGGCTTGCAGGATCTTAGTTCCCCGACCGGAGATTGAACACGGGCCCTCGGCAGTGAAGGCACAGAGTCCTAACCACCGGACCACCAGGGAATTCCGCGGATGTCACTCTTTTTCTCCTCCTTCCCGACCCACCCAGGTCATCCATATCTCTTTCTCAGCCAAGAAAATAGGCATCTGGCTAGGGGAAAAAAAAACATATTTCCTGCCTAGATACTGTTTCAGGTGAAAAAAAAAAACAACGAAGTAAAAAGGGAGCGTTAGAGTAGACCACATTTCCTGGGTATGTGCCACCGACTTTTCTAACCCCTGTTAAACCAGAGGATTCTGTTGCCGGTGAATCGGAGAGACGCCAGCAGAGGGCAGCAAAGAGCGAGGCAGTGGGACCTGCAGACGGGCTGGTTTCCAGGTGTAGGAGACACCTTGGCAGGTGTGTTTCCCTCTAGGCCAGTGGTTCTCAAATTTTGCTGCACATTAGAAGCACCTGGGAAACATTAAAAAAAACTCCTGATATCCTGGTCAAAGTCCAGACAGGCTGATTAAACCCGGATTTCTAGAACTGGGCATCAAGCGTCAGTGTTCTCTTAAAGAGCCCCTGTCGTCCTAATGTGTAGCCAAGTGCGGGGATGTCTGCTGTGGGTGGAGCTAACAGAGGAAAAGAGGTGACACTGGAGCGGTTGTTGGGGCACGTGTACCAGTCCACCAGGAGCCCAGAGTGGCCCAGGCCACCTTCCCCACCAATGGGGCCCGGGAACGCCTTTGAGTGTACATCACTCGGTGGAAGGAGAGAGGTGGGTGGAACAAGGCTCCGAGAAGTATCAATACTTAAGAACCCTGAAGTCTAAGGAAGGAACAGAGAGAGGTGTTTATAGAGTTTTGCAGAAGGAGAATTTACAGATCATAGAATTAAAGTTAGGGAGGGAGGAGAAATTCATACGGAATTTGAATGGGAGAGCTTAACATATCTGAGTAAAGACAGTTGTGACAATCGTTTCTGTATGTTCAGAGTGTGACTGCTACCCGAGTAGGTAGGTTTATTCAAAATTTTTAATTGGAGTAGAGTTGATTTACAATGCTGTGTCAGTTTCAGGTGTCCAGCAAAGTAATTCAGTTATACTTACACATAGATACATTCTTTTTTAGATTCTTTTCTCATATAGGTTAGATTCTTTTCTCATATAGGTTATCACAGAATATTGAGTAGAGTTCCCTGTGCTCTCCGGTAGGTCCTTGTCTTTTATCTATTTTATATATAGTAGTGTGAATATGTTAATCCCAAACTCCTAATTGCTCTTCCCTCCTCTCCCTGCTATCCCCTTTGGTAATCATAAATTTGTTTTCTATGTCTGTGAGTCTATTTCTGTTATTTCTGTTTTGTAAATAAGTTCATTTGTATCATTTTTTTAGATTCCACAGATAAAATCATATGGTATTTGTCTTTCTCTGACTTACTTCACTTAGTATGATAATCTCTTTGTGCATCCATGTTGCTGCAAATGGCGTTATTTTATTCTTTTTTATGGTTGAGTAATATTCCATTATATATATATATATGCATGTGTGTGTATATATATATCTTTCTCCGTTCATCTGTGGACGGACATTTAGGTTGCTTCTGTGTCTTGGCTATTGTGAATAGTGCTGCTCTGAACATAGGGGTGTGTGTATCTTTTTGAATTAGAGTTTTCATCTTTTCCGGATATATGCCCAGGAGTGGGATTGCCGGATCATATGGCAACTCTATTTTTAGTTTTTTAAGGAACCTGCCTACTGTTTTCCATAGTGGCTTCACCAACTTACATTCCCATCAACAGTGTAGGAGAATTCCTTTTTCTCCACACCCTCTCCAGCATTTATTTGTAGACCCTTTGATGATGGCCATCCTGACAGGTGTGAGGTGATACCACATTGTAATTTGATTCACATTTCTCTAATAATTAGTGACATTGAGCATCTTTTCATGTGCCTCTTGGCCATCTGTATGTCTTCTTTGGAGAACTGAGTAGGTAGTTTGAGGTGGACGCATTAAGAACCTATTTGTCAACCATTTGAAGAAAACGATTTTTTTTTCTGGTGTGACTCTAAATAATATTGCCGTTTTCAAGCCCTGTTGTTCTAGTATTTTAATAAATAATCCATTACGGAGTTCTGAGAGTTGACAGAACATGGACATGTTTCTCTGAAACAGCGACCCTCAAAATTTAGTGTATGTCGGGTTTGCTGGAACACAGATAGCTGGGCCTCCAGAGTTTCTAATTCAGAGGGACCTGTGAATTTGCTTTTGTCAGACGTTCCCAAGTGATGCCAGCACTATTGGTCTTGGGACTACCCTTTGAGAGCCACTGCTTTAAAGGAAAACATTGTTATTCTGAAGAGGATGATTCTTGGTTTTTTGTTTGTTTGTTTGTTTTTGCGGTACGCGGGTCTCTCACTGCTGTGGCCTCTCCCGTTGCGGAGCACAGGCTCCAGACACGCAGGCTCAGCGGCCATGGCTCACGGGCGCAGCTGCTCCGCGGCATGTGGGATCTTCCCGGACCGGGGCACGAACCGCGTCCCCTGCATCAGCAGGTGGACTCTCAACCACTGCGCCACCAGGGAAGCCCGAGGATGATTCTTGATGGCAGAGGCACGTGAAGAATGCTTAGGTCTGTTTAGCTCAGTGATGTCGGCTTTGTGCACTGGGATCAACTGGGGAGTGGTAAAAATACTCATGCCTAGATCCTCCCCACACCCCTGGACAACCTATCATAAGGTAAGTGGCCTGGGCCTCAGGATGTTTAAATCTGTAGATGACTCAAATATGCAGCCAGGGTAGAGAGCCGTTAGCTAGCCAGCCAACATCCCAGCTATAGTTGTTCTTTGCTTGTGTGTCTGGATAGTTATACAGTCAAGATGATGAACAGTCCCAGCTGACGTTTGTCAAATGCTTTTTATGGGTCTGCACGGTTTGAAGCATTTCATGTGTACTATCTCATTTAAACTTCACTGTAAGAGATGTATTTTCGGTTACCCCCTACAGCAATAAAGTCTAGGGCTCATGGCTCTGCAACAAATTATAAAAAGGGTTGAGATTTGGCAAAAATATATTGGCTCCAAACACAAAAGAAAAACTGAACTGAAATTAATATTAATCACTTTGACAATAAAATGATAAAACTCTCTTAAATATATTTTTAAAATTAATTAATTTATTTTTGGCTGTGTTGGGTCCTCGTTGCTGTGCACGGGCGCCCTCCAGTTGTGGCGAGCGGGGGCTGCTCTCCATTGCGGTGCGCGGGCTTCTTATTGCAGTGGCCCCTCCCGTTGTGAAGCGTGGGCTCCAGGCATGAGGGCCTCAGCAGCTGTGGCACACGGGTTCAGTAGTTGTGGCTCGCGGGCTCCAGAGCACAGGCTCAGCAGTTGTGGCGCACAGGCCCAGCCGCTCCGCGGCACGTGGGATCTTCCCGGACCAGGGCCTGAACCTGTGTACCCTGCATTGGCAGGTGGACTCTTAACCACTGCGCCACCAGGGAAGCCCTCTCTTAAATATTATAAAAATGATTTCTTATAGTTAATAAGGAGTATAAGTGCTTTTAAAAACGTGCTTTACCATTTCATTAGGTAAGACTGCCAAAGGGTTGGTGCCTAGGATTGTCTTCAAGTGGCCTGCTCACCATAACTTTCATGTTAGAAATGATGATTAACTGCAATTGGTAGAGGACACAGTTGAGGCACAGAGGATTTCAGTAATTTGCTTTAAGTCACACAGCTAAGTAAGGGATAAAGGAAGAACTCAGAGACTCTGGCTTCATAAGTCAGTGTCATGCAGTGTATCTATCTCCCGTACACACGCACAGACACAACCATGCTTTTTGAAAAACTTGCCCAGGCAAGTTGTAAAGGAATTGCAATTTGGGGTTGTTTTAAAGGCTTTCGGAGAATGTGTGGCTCGCTAAATTACCTGGCTTGAGTTCAGCAGGGCAGGGGCAGCTGAGATCAGTTCCTGGGGAAGCTCAGTGCAGGCTGTGTGACAGAGGCACCCCTGGAGGTGGCCGGCATGGCAGCCCTGCATCAGGACCACTGATTCACGCATCTTGGTTGGCAGCACAGGCCTTGGGAAATATGGCATGAAAAGAGGAAAAAGTTAGAAAAATATTCAGAAAACTCCCTTGGTTCACTTTAAAACGATAAGCTCTTAAGCATTATTTAGGATTTGATCCCCTTGCTTTAAAATAAGAGGAAATGGGGCACCTGCAGCCCCGAGCACCTAGGCCATCCTCCTGCAGGTGCCGGGGACCAGGACCGCCTGGCAGCCCCGAGGAACCCGGGACTATGAGACTGATACCTCCTGGTGTTTGTTTTCCACAAGACGAATCAGTGAAGAGATGTGTCCTGTGTCCACTGAGGAGATTTTTGCAGGATGCCCTGAACCTTGACTTTATGTTGGAGACCGCATACGCCCGCACAACAGGGAGAGGGGAGGGGGTGTTACGCGGAGGGCTTAGCAGACAAATATTTATTTTAAACATTGTCACCCTCTGGCACGGAAGCTGATCATCGCCCCAGCGTTTGGGATTCTTTCTCCTCTTCTGCCATCTGGTGGTGCTTTTGACACACATTTCCATTCCGGGGTCCTGGACCCCAGCAGTCATTTCTATGGCATTTGTTCCCTTTTCCAGGTCATTACCACTCAAATCATCAAGTCACATTCTCAAGGAATTTGGAAATTTTGATTTGGTGTTCAGGTCAGAGTGATAGCTTATGATTATTTCTATACACTGGAGAGTTTCATTTCTGTTAAATATTTTGCTCCTAAAATTTGAGCTCATTCTGTGACATTGTTAAATACTATGAATGTGAATATGTACAAATCGGCACTCTAAATAGAAGAGAAAATCAAGACATGGCGATTCTATTCAACTGGATATTTATTTAAACCTAGGAGTCACTAGCTGCTGTGGTATCAGGTATTGAAAGAGAAAATACTGTTTAAAGAATTGCCTTTCGAAATGAATCCCTGCCTGCAGCTTGTGGCTGATTTTCTAGTGTCATTAGGTCGTTGCCACGATTACACCTGGAATTAATGAAAAGGAATTCAGGTTTACTCATATTGTTAAAAATTAAATTAAATCCATATCTCAAATAATCTGAGATTTTAAAAAAATTGCCCTTCCACCAGCTTTGGAGATTTTATGTAAAATTCCAGATCTCCACCTTCTCCGAGAAATAAGAGAATCTGGCAGCTGTTGGCCTAGTCCTGCAGCTGCCAACTTCTCCATAAGGGGCTCTATCTCTAGAGTTTCTCTCCTCCTCCTGAAACTCCAGTCTGGCAATTATGCTTCCCCCCCTAACCCAGGGCAAGTCACAAAGCAGTGGAGGAAAACTTCATCGCAGAAAAATCAAACACAAAATTATAAATAACGAATAAAAGGCCAAAAGAGACTCCCTGTCATTGTATCCATATCTTCAAGTGAAATCAGCAATTTGAAAAATGAAGAATAGAAAAGTAAAACGCACACTTTGGAAGAGTTGAATGACTGTTTTGATTTACTGAATGTCAGCATGTAATTAACTCATGTGTTTTCTCAATGCACAATGGCAACCAGTGCACACAAGAAGCATGATTTGTTGATTAAAGGCTACAATGACTATTAAAGGCTTGAAAATTAGTTTGAAAATTCTTAGTTGAAAAAATGTTTTAAAATATTGATAATTGTTAGTCAAAAGTTTGTGGAAATACTTGAAAATTATGCCTGCTAAAATAAAACTGAACAAAATTTGTTCATTGCAGAAGACAATGATTACAGAATGCTTGAAAATTGTTAGTTTTACCTTATCCGTGTCATTTTTACCTACTCTGAATTTCCAGCTCACTTTCTCAGTCCTATTTGTATAGGTAGAATGGAAAAAATGTGACATCCTGAAGTCTTTCATGGCATTGGAATAATTGCTTCCACTGCTCTTTCTGGGCTAACGTACAGTATATTTTTTAATGCCTTATTCCAAAGCTCCTAGCTTCTTAAGCAAAAGATGTTTCTTCAAGCTGACAGCCAGGCTACTGTTTTCTCCTTCTTACTGTCAAAAAAGAAAAAAGAAAAGGGGGGGGTGCTTCCCTGGTGGTGCACTGGTTGAGAATCTGCCTGCCGATGCAGGGGACATGGGTTCGAGCCCTGGTCTGGGAAGATCCCACATGCCACGGAGCAACTGGGCCCGTGAGCCACAACTGCTGAGCCTGCGCGTCTGGATCCTGTGCTATGCAACAAGAGTGGCCACGATAGTGAGAGGTCCGCGCACCGCGATGAAGAGTGGCCCCCACTTGCCGCAACTGGAGAAAGCCCTCGCACAGAAACGAAGACACAACACAGCCAAAAATAAATAAATAAAAAGAAAAAAAATCATCTACCCTATGACAAGAAACAAGGACAGAGAAGGGTTTTGATTTGCCCAAGATCATAGCTAAGAAAAGAGATGAAGTCCCAGGTTTGTGGTCTCTAATTCCAGGTCCACTGCCTTTTACAGTTTTAGAGGAATTTCAGGTGTAATCAACAATGTAAATTTCATCACTTACATGAATATTAAGTCAGCTTCTAAAATTGACCCATTTTCTCATGAAACTGCTTAGGTGGGCACATTTTGCTGTGATTTATAAGCTGGTTCACTAAGGTTCCAGCATTGGCAGCCCAGGAAAATGGCAGAAACTCTCCTCTAAGGATTACACACCTTGGACGTCTTCGTGAACTCACCGCTAGATCCAGAGATCCCAGACACCTACCTGGTGAATTCCCCAGGTTCTGCAGCCTCTTCCTGGATCGTGTGGAGGACAGGATGCTCGGGGAGACCCACAGCCAGGAGCCGGGACAGGGCACATGCCTGACTCTGAGATCCCCAGAGTGGTCTGTCTCTGTGGATAAAGGGCGACATTGTATAGGGGTTATTTTTATATGTTTCTAACTCTTTATTTTACAATTGCCTTTTTCACCTGGTGTCCCAAAACAATGTCAAGTGAGGACTTTCCAAGTCTCTGGGCTGTGGATTGAGATCAGGGACAGTTTGAAGCTGTGAGTTACTCTCTCACCAAAGCTTACAAAGCCCCTGGTTTGCATGTGTATTTTTGACACCGTGGACAGAAATAATGTTTTTAAAAATAAAACATTAAATGACTTGTCCACTTTCTCACCAGCATATTGTTTTTCAGCAGATAACTTTGGCTTTTAGTTGTGAATTTAATGTAGTTTAAAGTAGAAAGCAATCCTTTAGAAAACACACACAGCTCAGTCAAATACATTTGCTCACAAAAACCTGACCTTTCAATAAGCACTGAACCAGAGATAGGTATATTCTCAGTGCTTGTCACTAAAAACGCTCATATAAACCTCCCTCTAGCGATTCAAGTTTAGACCTATGTACAATGTAGCTCTTATTCAGCAGTTTTATTTTCATCTAAATGTGCAAAGACTTTCAGCAAGTGTTCTTTATGGGCCTACGTGCCACAGAATGTTGACAAACCAGCATTTTATTGACACGTAAAAGCCTTTCCAGTCAAACAACTAGGCGTAGCTATCTGTTTTTCCTCTTAATATGAATATGAATCTTGTGCTTCCTGGTTCAGGTATTTTGAAACCTTAGAGAGGGTGGATTCCCCTGTGCTTTCTATAAAATGTACCCAGTTTGGGGCTTCCCTGGTGGCGCAGTGGTTAAGAGTCCGCCTGCCGATGCAGGGGACACGGGTTCGTGCCCCGGTCCGGGAAGATCCCACATGCCGCAGAGTGGCTGGGCCCGTGAGCCATGGCTACTGAGCCTGCGCGTCCGGAGCCTGTGCTCTGCAACGGAAGAGGCCACAACAGTGAGAGGCCCGCGTACCGCAAAAAAAAAAAAAAAAAAAAATGTACCCAGTTTGACACTGCAGCCTGTCCTCTGCATTTGATGCAGAAGTGCATTCATCCTCCATCCCATCCCACTCCCCTCCCCCTTTTTAAAAAATCAGAGCCATTTCCCAGTTATGGACAGTTGGGTTGTATTGCCCTACATCTGGAAACTCAGAGGACTCGTGAGAGCCAGCTGCCACGTAAGATGGGTTAGTAACCATGTTGAGACTGCCGCACTGGAGAGGACGCACAGGCCCCCTGGCGGACAGCCCAGCTCAGCCCCAGTTGGTAGCTAGTGTAACTGCCAGCCACGTGGGTGGACCTTCTTGGGCGTCCGGCTCAGTGGAGCCCTAAGAAGACCACAGCTCCAGAAGTGATCCACTGCTGCCACGTGAGAAATCCCAGGTGAGAATTGCCCAGCCCAGCATTTTGCCCAGAGAGAATTTTATAGGGCGATTGGACAGGATACTAGTTAAAAGTCGGTGAAGGATCCAGGGAGCACTGATGTTAGTGGTAGAAACACTTACATCTTATAAACCCATAATAATCTCAAACATAACTCTTACATTTCTACCTTTTAAAGCAAAATCAGTGGGACTCTCTCGTCCCCCAATCTTTTCCCTCTGTCTCTTTCCCCTTGGTACATAACCCTATCAAAGTGTCTGTTGTCATTGTGTGATTTTGGCTTTCCTGTGAGGCATCACTCTAACTGAGGTATCCCATGAATGTCTCTGATACTGCCAGTGCCCCTCTGTTCCTGCTCATCCCTGGAGCCGACACCATGGTTATCTCTGTATTTCTCTTTTACTCGCCTCACTTCTTGGGCCTGAATCCACCCCCGTTCTCTTTGCTGTTCAATGATGTTTTCCCTCCCGTTTTTTTGCCACGTTTATTTCTCTTTTCTCAAAACACTACCAATGCCACCCGCTTCCTTTTAAATTGCATCAGTTATGGACATTTTATTTAGAAGAAATTTGGAGAACGGTAATTGTGGAGAACATCCAGAAGAAGAGAACGAACTTAAAATGATTGAGTTTGGAGAAAGTATTGTTTAGTAAATTTCACATCTGTGAAATAGAAAAGCAGTTGACTTCAGTTACATAATAAGACGGATGCAGCTAAGAGAGGGGTAGGACGTGGGGGGGTGGCTAACCTCATCCAGCAAGGCTCATCCAGGTCTCTACAGTTGCCTGGCAGTCTTCCCTTCGTTCTTCACGTGTCTCGTTTATATTCATCTTTGAAATCTCCATTTAAAGTCATTCTGTCTAAAGTAGGACTCTTTCCGTTTTGAAAAAAATCTCAGCAATCTGTTTCCCTCACAGCGCTAATTTCAATTTTGTAAGTGCGATAATTTAAAATTTTCTGTGATTTCATAATTACTGCTTTGTGATTACTGTTTTTTATTTGGTTACTAGCCCCACCAGGATGTAAGCTCTTTGGTGCAGGGGGGACAGCTCTGCTATCTTGGCTACTGATTCACAGACGTCAAGCATAGCTCTAGGCATACAAAGTAGTTGCTCAATAAAAACTTATCAGTGAACTGCTGGTAATGCAGTGTCAAGACCATTATAGCCTCATTCTCATAGCTGAAGTAACAGTACACACTATTGCTGCAGAAATTGAAGGTATAATATGGGAGGTGAACCACCAGAATTATTTCACTGGTGTTATTTAGATAAACACGGAAAGATGGTCGTGGGTAAGTTTATCAAGAACAAAGCTTGGCTGTGGTAATTCCCCTGTCATATTTCTTCTTTCTCATTTCTAGACACAGCAGAAATATTTGAATTTTAATAAGGACAACTCTGAAAGTACCCCCTCATACACACACACACACACACACACACACACACACACACACACACACACACACACACACACACACACACACACACACACACACACACCTTTAAGATCCCAAGGAGTTAATTGATTTTGCAAGTTGTGTTTAGGATGTCATGACAGGCAGGCAGTGGCCAGGGATTGGGATGAGTTTTTTAGATGGTGATATTTTCTGGCATCCCTCAAATCACACCATGTGGGATACTAACTTCTCTGCTAATTCATATTATCGTCTCAAACAAGTGCTTTTGGTTTCAAAAGGAGGGTGATTGGTTTATGTGAATGTGTCTGACCCCATTTTCTGGACATCTGGAAGAACCCCCTCTTTATAGGAAGGAGAATCAGTGGCGTATGAGTGGATTCCAGCAAAGTAGAACTGTGGAGTGTGGAGCGAAGAGAACAGAATGACGTGGAGACGGCCAGTCTGAAACTAAATCTCCATCCTGCCACCTACCAAATCAGTGACCTCATTCAACCATTGTAGGGCTTATTATTTCTTTCTTTTTTCTTTTCTTTTCTTTTTTTTTTTTTTTACTGTAAATTGAAGACGATAACTGTGACGTTTCAAATAAGTTACATACAAAATGCTACCATATAGTGGGAAATCAGCCAATTCCAGTCACCTGATGAATAATCTAGGGAATCATCATTCTGTGATTCTAAGACTCTGATTGTTATAAACACAGTATAAGCCTTTACCCTAAATTTTACATAGAGCTTGTTATTTCCTTTAAATTTGTAAATTATACATGATACACAAGAACAGATTAAACCTTTTATTCACTTTTTACTTCCTTTCAAGGTATAGCTTATATGCAATAAAAGTGCACAATTCTTAAGTTCATAGCTTGATGTATACACCCATGTGACCACTCGTATTGAAGCCGAGGACATTTCCTGCACCACAGATGGCTCCCTCCTGCTCTCTGCCCCGTCAGTACTTTCCTTCAAAAGTAACTGCTAATCTGACCTCTAGCTCCATCAAATAATTTTATCGAATTTTAAATTTCATAGAAACGGAATAATACGGTATGTCCTATTTTGTGTTTAGCTCAACGTGCAGATGAAATTTATCTATGTTTTTATGCGAGCAAAAAACATTATTTTAAAGCATAGTCCCGAACTTGGCAAGGGATGAGTTATTTTCAGAAATAAAAATATCACCACATCCCCCCTCAAAACTATCCATTTTCGCCCCAAACATACTCTACACACATGCTCTACACTGTTCTTCGTGTCCTTTCTGAATAATCTTATTCTGTTTGTTACATCCATGATGCATTTGGATGGCCTGCTCATCATATCTAATTACACAATCAGATTCTGACTCCACTTCGTAGTGCTAGTGGATAAATAGTGATGCTTTAGATTTTAGCAGTCCAGCATAAAAGGGCCCAGGGAACTGAAATTCTCACAAGTCCAGGGCAAGGGCTTCCTGGTATCGTAAGGGTGAAAGGGCTTCATTTATTTCTGCTTCACTGGTTTCATCATTCTGTTTGATATCTTCAGGGGAACAGAGTGTTGACTGTCTCTCAAGTCAGGTTATGGAATATTTTTAGTTTAATTACTACAGACAAGAAGGAGGAAGTGAGAAAGCCTAAAATGTAGGAGAAAGAAATTTAACTGCTCCATAATATGGCAGACATGACACTTTTATTACAGTAAAGACCCGGCCCAGATCTGACTCTAGTCTACTCTGTGGATGTTGGCCATTCGACATCCAAATTATATGACTGATTGTGCTTCTTCTGTTCCCACGCTACGCAAGAAGTTTCTGATTATAGATAGGCAACCCACCGCTTTTCCTTGACAGATATGTAGCTCACTGCAAATGAATTAATTGGTATGGAAACTGTGTATGTCAGCCTTTGTGAGCCTGTGCAGTTGAGTCCATATCCTTGGTCAGAACAACTTTGTTGCACTGGAGTGTTTTTTTTTGCGGTACGCGGGCCTCTCACTGTTGTGGCCTCTCCCGTTGTGGAGCACAGGCTCCGGACGCGGAGGCTCAGCGGCCATGGCTCACGGGCCCAGCCGCTCTGCGGCATGTGGGATCCTCCCAGACCGGGGCACAAACCCGCGTCCCCTGCATCGGTAGGCAGACTCTCAACCACTGCGCCACCAGGGAAGCCCTATTTTATTTATTTTTTTATACAGCAGGTTCTTATTAGTTATCCATTTTATACATATTAGTGTATATATGTCAAGCCCAATCTCCCAATTCATCTCACCACCACCGCCCCCTTCTGCTGCTTCCCCCCTTGGTGTCCATACGTTTGTTCTCTACATCTGTGTCTCAATTTCTGCCATGCAAACCGGTTCATCTGTACCATTTTTGTAGGTTCCACATATATGCTTTAATATACAATATTTGTTTTTCTCTTTCTGACTTACTCAACCCTGTATGACAGTCTCTAGATTCATCCATGTCTCTACAAAGGACCCAATTTCGTTCCTTTTAATGGCTGAGTAATATTCCATTGTATATGTGTACCACATCTTCTTTAACCATTCATCTGTCGATGGGCATTTAGGTTGCTTCCATGACCTGGCTATTGTAAATAGTGCTGCAGTGAACATTGGGGTGCATGTGTCTTTTTGAATTATGGTTTTCTCAGGGTATATGCCCAGTAGTGGGATTGCTGGTACATATGGTAATTCTATTTTGAGATTTTTAAGGAACCTCCATATTGTTCTCCAGAGTGGCTGTATCAATTTACATTCCCACCAACAGTGCAAGAGGGTTCCCTTTTCTCCACACCCTCTCAAGCATTTGTTGTTTGTAGATTTTCTAATGATGCCCACTCTAACTGGTGTGAGGTGATACCTCATTGTAGTTCTGATTTTCATTTCTCTAATAATTAGTGATGTTGAGCATCTTTTCATGTGCCTCTTGGCAATCTGTATGTCTTCTTTGGAGAAATGTCTGTTTAGGTCTTCTGCCCATTTTTGGATTGGGTTTTTTGTTTTTTTAATATTGAGCTTCATGAGCTGTTTGTGTATTTTGGAGATTAATCCTTTGCTGATTCGTTTGCAAATATTTTCTCCCATTCTGAGGGTTGTCTTTTCGTCTTTTTTCCTTTGCTTTGCAAAAGCTTTTAAGTTTCATTAGGTCCTATTTGTTTTTTTTTGTTTTTATTTTCATTACTGAAGAGGTGGATCAAAAAAGATCTTGCTGTGATTTATGTCAAAGAGTGTTCTTCCTATGTTTTCCTCTAAGAGTTTTATAGTGTCCAGTCTTACACTTAGGTCTTTAATCAATTTTGAGTTTACTTTTGTGTATGGTGTTAGGGAGTGTTCTAATTTCGTCCTTTTACATGTAGCTGTCCAGTTTTCCCAGCACCACTTATTGAAGAGGCTGTCTTTTCTCCATTGTATATCCTTACCTCCTTTGTCATAGATTAGTTGACCATAGGTCTGTGGGTTTATCTCTGGGTTTTCTATCCTGTTCCATTGATCTGTATTTCTGTTTTTGTGCCAGTACCATATTGTCTTGATTACTATAGCTTTGTAGTATAGTCTGAAGTCAGGGAGTCTAATTCCTCTAGCTCCGTTTTTTTCCCTCAAGACTGCTTTTGCTATTCAGGGTCTTTTGTGTCTCCATACAAATTTTCAGATTTTTTGTTCTAGTTCTGTAAAAAAAAGCCATTGGTAATTTGATAGGGATTGCATTGAAACTGTAGATTGCTTTGGGTAGTATAGTCATTTTCACAATATTGATTCTTCCAATCCAAGAACATGGTATATCTCTCCATCTGTTTGCATCATCTTTGATTGCTTTCATCAGTGTCTTATAGTTTTCTGAGTACAGGTCTTTTACCTTCTCAGGTAGGTTTATTCCTAGGTATTGTATTCTTTTTGTTGCAATGATAAATGGGAGTGTTTCCTTAATTTCTCTTTCAGAGTTTTCATCATTAATGTATAGGAATGTAAGAGATTTTTGTGCATTAATTTTGTATCCTGCAACTTTACCAAATTCATTGATTAGGTCTAGTAGTTTTCTGGTGGCATCTTTAGGATTCTCTATGTATAGTATCATGTCATCTGCAAAGAGTGACAGTTTTACTTCTTCTTTTCCAATTTATATTCCTTTTATTTCTTTTTCTTTTCTGATTGCCATTGCTAGGACTTCCAAAACTATGTTGAATAATAGTGGTGAGAGTGGACATCCTTGTCTTGTTGCTGATCTTAGAGGAAATGCTTTCAGTTTTTCACCATTGAGAATGATGTTTGCTGTGGGTTTGTGGTATATGGCCTTTATTATGTTGAGGTAGGTTCCCTCTATGCCCACTTTCTGGAGAATTTTTATAATAAATGGGTGTTGAATTTTGTCAAAAGCTTTTTCTGTATCTATTGAGATGATCATATGGTTTTTATTCTTCAGTTTGTTAATATGGTGTATCACATTGATTGATTTGTGTATATTGAAGAATCCTTGCATCCCTGGGATAAATCCGACTTGATCATGGTGTATGATCCTTTCAATGTGCTGTTGGATTCCATTTGCTAGTATTTTGTTGAGGATTTTCATCAATATTCATCAGTGATATTGTTCTGTAATTTCCTTTTTTTGTAGTATCTGTGTCTGGTCTTGGTATCAGGGTGATGGTGGCCTCATAGAATGAGTTTGGGTGTGTTCCTTCCTCTGCAATGTTTTGGAAGAGTTTGAGAAGGATGAGTGTTAACTCTTCTGTAAATGTTTGATAGAATTCACCTGTGAATTCACTTTTCTTTGTCGGAAAATTTTAAATCACAGTTTCAATTTCATTCCTTGTGATTGGTCTGTTCATATTTCTATTTCTTCCTGGTTCAGTCTTGGAAGGTTATACCTTTCTAAGAATTTGTCCATTTCTTCCAGGTTGTCCATTTTATTGGCAGAGAGTTGCTTGCAGTAGTCTCTTAGGATGCTTTGTATTTCTGTGGTGTCTGTTGTAACTTCTCCTTTTTCATTTCTAATTTCATTGATTTGAGTCCTCTCCCTCTTTTTCTTGATGAGTCTGGCTAATGGTTTATCAATTTTGTTTATCTTCTGAAAGAACCAGCTTTTAGTTTTATTGATCTTTGCTATTGTTTTCTTTGTTTCTATTTCATTTATTTCTGCTCTGATCTTTATGGTTTCTTTCCTTCTGCTAACTTTGGGTTTTGTTTGTTCTTCTTTCTCTAGTTCCTCTAGGTGTACGGTTAGATTGTTTATTTGAGATTTTTCTTGTTTCTTGAGGTAGGATTGTATAGCTATAAACTTCCCTCTTAGAACTGCTTTTCCTGGATCCCATAGGTTTTGGGTCATTTTGTTTTCATTGTCATTTGTCTCTAGGTATTTTTTGATTTCCTCTTTGATTTCTTCAGTGATCTCTTGGTTATTCAGTAACGTATTCTTTAACCTCCATGTGTTTGTGAATTTTTACGTTTTTTTCCCTGTAATTGGTTTCTAGTTTCATAGCGTTGTAGTCAGAAAAGATGCTTGATATGATTTCAATTTTCTTAAATATATCAGGGCTTGATTTGTGACCCAAGATGTGATCTATCCTGGAGAATGTTCCATGTGCACTTGAGAAGAAAGTGTAATCTTCTGTTTTTGGATGGAATGTCCTATAAGTATCAATTAAATCTATCTGGTATGTTGTGCCATTTAAAGCTTGTGTTTCCTTATTAATTTTCTGTTTGGATGATCTGGCTGTTGGTGTGAGTGAGGTGTTGAAGTCCCCCAGTATTATTGTGTTACTGTTGATTTCCTCTTTCATAGCTGTTAGCAGTTGCCTTATGTATTGTGGTGCTCCTATGTTGGGTGCATATATATTTATAATTGTTAATATCTTCTTCTTGGATTGATCCCTTGATCTTTATGTAGTGTCCTTCCTTGTCTCTTGTAACATTCTTTATTTTAAAGTCTATTTTATCTGATATGAGTATTCCTACTCCAGCTTTCTTTCGATTTCCATTTGCATGGAATATCTTCTTCCATCCCTCACTTTCAGTCTGTATGTGTCCCTAGGTGTGAAGTGGGTCTCTTGTAGACAGCATATATATGCGTCTTGTTTTTGTGTCCATTCAGCAAGCCTGTGTCTGTTGGTTGGAGCATTTAATCCATTCACGTTTAAGGTAATTAGATATGTATGTTATACATATGTATGTTACTTTTACCATTTTCTTATTTGTTTTGGGTTTGTTTTTGTACGTCCTTTTCTTCTCTTGTGTTTCCCACTTAGAGAAGTTCCCTTAGCATTTGTTGTAAAGCTGGTTTGGTGGTGCTGAATTCTCTTAGCTTTTGCTTTTCTGTAAAGCTTTTGATTTCTCCATCGAATCTGAATGAGATCCTTGCCAGGTAGAGTAATCTTGGTAGTAGGTTCTTTCCTTTCATCAACTTAAATATGTCATACCACTCCCTTCTGGCTTGTAGTTTCTGCTGAGAAATCAGCTGTTAACCTTATAGGAGTTCCCTTGTGTGTTATTTGTCGTTTTTCCCTTGCTGTTTTCAGTAAATTTTCTTTCTCTTTAATGTTTGCCAATTTGATTACTATGTGTCTCAGCATTTTTCTTCTTGGGTTTTTCCTGTATGGGACTCTCTGTGCTTCCTGGACTTTGGTGGCTATTTCCTTTCCCACGTTAGGGAAGTTTTCGAGTATAATCTCTTCAAATATTTTCTCTGGTCCTTTCTCTTTCTCTTGTCCTTTTGGGACCCCTGTAATGCAAATGTTTTTGTGTTTAATGTTGTCCCAGAGGTCTCTTAGGCTGTCTTTATTTCTTTTCATTCTTTTTTTTTTATTATTCTGTTCTGCAGCAGTGAATTCCACCATTCTGTCTTCCAAGTCACTTATCTGTTCTTCTGCCTCAGTTATTCTGCTATTGATTCCTTCTAGTGTATTTTTCATTTCAGTTATTGTTCATTTCTGTCTGTTTGTTCTTTGATTCTTCTAGGTCTTTGTTAAACATTTCTTGAATCTTCTCGAATTTTGCCTCCATTCTTTTTCCGAGGTCCTGGATCATCTTTACTATCATTATTCTGAATTCTTTTTCTGTAGGGTTGCCTATCTCCACCTTCATTTAGTTTTTTTCTGAGGCTTTATCTTGTTCCTTCATCTGGTACATAGCCCTCTGCGTTTTCATCTTGTCTAACTTCCTATGAATGTGGTTTTTGTTCCACAGGCTGCAGGATTGTAGTTCTTCTTGCTTCTGCTGTCTGCCCTCTGGTGGATGAGACTGTATAAGAGGCTTGTGCAAGTTTCCTGATGGGAGGGACTGGTGGTAGGTAGAGCTGGCTGTTGCTCTGGTGGGCAGAGCTCTGTAAAACTTTAATCTGCTTGACTGCTGATGGGTGGGGCTGGGTTCCCTCCCTATTGGTTGTTTGGCCTGAGGCGATCCAACACTGGAGCCTACCCAGGCCCTTAGGTGGGGCTTATGGCAGACTCTGGGAGGGCTCATGCCAAGGAATACTTCCCAGAACTTCTGCTGCCAGTGTCCTTGTCCTCATGGTGAGACACAACCACGCCCCACCTCTGCAGGAGACCCTCCAACACTAGCAGGGAGGTCTGGTTCAGTGTCCCCTGGGGTCACTGCTCCTTCCCCTGGATTTCGACGTGCACACTACTTTGTGTATGCCCTCTAAGAGTGGAGTCTCTGTTTCCCCCAGTCCTTTCAAAGTCTTGCAATCAAATCCTACTAGCCTCCAAAGTCTGATTCTCTAGGAATTCCTCCTCCCGTTGCCAGACCCCCATGTTCAGAAGCCTGACGTGGGGCTCAGAACCTTCACTTGAGTGGGCGGACTTCTGTGGTATAAGTGTTCTCCAGTTTGTGAGTCACCCACCCAGCAGTTATGCAATTTGATTTTATTGTGATTGTGCCCCTCCTACCATCTCATTGTGGCTTCTCCTTTGTCTGTGGATATGGGGTATCTTTTTTGGTGAGTTCCAATGTCTTCCTGTCGATGAGTGTTCAGCAGTTAGTTGTGATTCTGGTGCTATCTCAAGAGGGAGTGAGAGCACATCCTTCTACTCTGCCATCTTGAACCAATCTCCCATTCATTTCTAGTTTAATGTTATTTTCAGAGAACATAAGCATTATGATTTTAGTCCTTTGAATTTTACTGAATTTTTTTTAGTGGTCTATCTTGGTAAATATAGCCTGTACATTTGTAAAGAATGTATGACTTCTACAATTTTTGGATGTAGTGTTCTATCAATACCAACTGGGACAAAGTGGTTAGTAGTGTTGTTCAGATCTTCTCTTTTTTTTCTGATGTTTTTATCTAGTTGTTCTATTAGTTTCTGAGAAGAGGTGTTATAATCTCCAATTATGGTGATGGAATTGTTTATTTCCTATTTTATTTCTGTCATTTTCTCTTCATGGATTTTGATGCTGTGGTGTTGGGGACATACATATTTGTGATTGTTTTGTCTTCCTGATAAACTGATCCATTTATCATTATTTCTTTTCTCTGTCAAAAGTTTATCTGATATTAGCATAGTCACTTCAACCCTCTTAAACTTACTGTTTTCAAGGTATATATTTTTCCATCTGTTTACTTCCCACTTATCTTGTAGGAGGCACAGAATTTGGTCACACTTTTTACATTCATTTGAAGTATTTTTCTTTAAAGTGTTTATTTCATTGATATTTAAAGCTAATTATTGATATCACTAAATTTGTCTACTATTTTATAATTTAATTTTAACTTATCTCTTCTGTATTGTTTCTGTTTCTCCTGGTACTTTCATTTGGATTAATTGAACATTTTTATAATTCCCTTTTGATTTACTCACTGATTTTTAAACTATTTCTGAATTTTATTTTGTTGATTGTTCTAGAGATCAGAATAAACAACTTTAACTTGACACAGTCAATTTAAGGTTGATGTTGCATCCGTTTATGTAAAATGCTAAAAAACCTGTAACCATTTATGTCCATTTACCCCTTCCCTAATCATTTATTGTATATTTTTCATATGTACCACATCACATTATATTAAAAGCCCACTATATAGATAATTGTGGCTTCAAACTGTTGTATGTATTTAAAGTTATTAAGGGGAAATTGTTTTTTATAATTACTCATTACGTTTACTATTTCCAGTGTTCTTCATTCTTTTTTGAAAAATAACATTTCTATTTGATATCATTTGCATTCAGCCTGAAGAAATTGCTTTAGCATTTATTGTAGTACATTCGGGCCTGCTGGTGATAAAACCTCTTTGTTTTGTTTTGTCTGGAAATATCTTTATTTGACATTCATTTCTGAGGGATATTTTTGCTGCATATAGGATTCTGCATTGACAGTTTACCTTTTATTTTAGCTCTCAAAGATTTATTTCACTCTCTTCTGACTTTGTTTCTAATGAAAAGGCAGCAGTATTTTGAACTGTTTGTTATATGTAACATCATTTCTCTGACTGGTTTTAAGATTTTTCTCTTTGTTTTTAGAATTTAACAGTTTGACCAAGGTGTACCTTGGTGTGGTTTTCTTTGTATTTCTCTTGTTTGGCCTTGCTGAACTCCTTGAATCCATATATTTATGTAATTCATCAGATTTGGAAACATTTTTGCCATTAATTCTTCAATTATATATATTTTTTGTTCCATTCTCTCTCTCCTTTCCTCTGAGCTTCAACTATAAGAAGCTAAATATTTGGTTCATAGTCCTGAAGTTTAATTTTAAAACTATGTTCTTTTATTATAAAATTATTTAAAATGTTAAAGTTTGAGTTGGTATGGAATTCAGTTTCTTAATTTCCTTTCCAAGAGTTAATGTTCCCAAGCATTGTAGACTGAGTGAGTATAATGTCTGTTTTCAATGCATATTTTTTAATTCTCTTAAAGGGATTTCCCATGTTCTTCACAAACAATTATCTTACCTTTGGACATTTTCCATGTGATTATAAGATTTTGAGTTCTCTTGGGAATCTTCATGTGTAGGTGGATATGTTATCAGTAGTCATAAGTAGGAGATTAAACAGGTGTGATCTGAGACCTGTAGCGGATTTAGACAGTACTTTTGTTATGTAACTCATAACTCATTCATATAACCAGGTGAAAGCATCTCAGACCAGAGGAAATTCTACTGTCTCTTTGTTTAGGGAGTTAGAGATTTGATATTTTATCTCCTCCTCAGAAGACAATGTTATCTTATTTCAATGTAATACTTCCATTTCTGGTCAGGGATAAGTAAGTCCACAGCATGTGTGGAATGTAGCACCAGCAGGTTTATAGTGGTATTATTGTACAAAGCAACCGCAGAGAGATTCAAGAGGTATGGAACTGTAGGACATTTTTTGTAACATCCTATGGCTTCAGTTTTAAACCATGCAGACAAGTATGGACCTAACTCAGTTTACTGAATTTTTTTAAAGGAAATTTCCTTCATCAGTATTGTTTAGGATGTTTTTCTCAGGATTTAACAGCTTATCCTCAGCTGATATTTCTTTTTTAACATAAAAACTAAATTTATTTTGCCCCAAAGGCAACAACAAATAATCAACTTTTGATGACATGGGAAGATATATACGTTTGCAGTTTAACATAAGTTTTATCTTTAAACAGGCAAGTACCCTGGGAAAAATTAATATCATTACAAACCAGCAAGAAATAAAAATTCTATCTTGTGAAATACCAATTGCTTCAGAGTAATCATTGCCATAAGGTATGCACTATAATTTGGGAATATGCCTTCGTCTCCACAGCCAGGCAGAGTACCACTTCCTTTTTTGATCAAAACTCCTCCTGAGACCAAAGCTGAGGCTGGCCACACAGAGAATGAAAGGAGCAGGAATGTAGCTAAGTATACATTCCTGTAGCATCAGCGCTATGGCTGCATCAGGCAATGGAGGGATTAGGTGAGGAAGGAAAGGAACAAATACTTGGGATTGCATCTCTGACCTCTTTCTGCTTCCTTTTTAATGCCTGGGTGTGGGATGGGGTTGATATGGCCACCTAAGTAGTAGGTGATAACGTGTTATTTTAATATTCAGTAACTTTGGGGGAATTTTTATCAAGTGATTTATATTTAGTGTTTCTGAATTATTGAGGCTAATGAGTACCTTTATTATATGGGCATGTTAGAATGGCAAGTATATTTGAAATTACTGGATATAACTTTACCTACATTAACGTAAATCTATCTGACCACACTTTGACTCGTACTTTTCAACCATGAGTTTGGACCTTCTACTTCTTTCAACCCTTAGTGTGCTGAGCATTTGAGAGTTAACTGTCCTCTTATTGTTGTGTTCTCCCTCAAGTCCAGAGAACAGCTCACTAACCATCGCCTCTGACAAAGAAATGGTAAGGACAGTCCCTGCCTCAAAGGGTTTGCAGTCCAGCTGGGTAGACAAATGCAGAGTAAGAGACCGATGCGAGGCATCACATACAAGCACCACACGTTGAGAGGACCGTCTTACTCAAGTTGATCCTAAGCAACTCCAAGACAAGAGTAGGCTCTTGTACCTTTGGGATCTGACATGCTCTACAGCAGGGTTTCTTAACCTCAACACTGTTAGTTTTAGGCCAGATAATTCTTTGTTGTGAGGATATGTCCTGGGAAGGATGTTTGGAAGCATCCCTAGCCTCTACCCAGTAGATGCCAATAGAACCCACGCCCAGCTGTGACATCCAGAAATGTTTCCAGATGTCCCCGGGGGCTAAACTGACCCCAGTTGAGAGCCCCTGCTCTAAGGGCTCAGCAAATACCACACAGAAAACTCTTTGAATTTTAACCATATGTTAAGATAAAGCAAGTATTTTAAAATTAAAAAACAGGCAGTGGTATCATTCTTTTGAGCAAGAGGACATTCGACAATTTTGAAATTTCTGAAGTCAAATAATAACACTTCTAAGAAGCCATTTTATTAGGTTCCAAAATAAATAATATGCCATTAAAAGTGAATGGGGTAAAAGGATCTTTCACCTGCCTGTACCCACAGGTATCTGTTTTAGTTTGGCCAACACTTTTGCTATTCCTCCAAAAGTTTTAGATCATTCACTCAGAAAGTTTAGCCTTTTTATTCAATCCAATCCTGTCCTAGTAAGGCCAAGATCTACTGACAGATGAACAGTACCAGGTTGATAACATTCCAAAAGCCCTTTCTAGTTCTAATGAAATTGTACAGCATTTTAGGAAAATAACAAGTTGCATGTGACTGTCACAAGAGAAGAATTTTATAGTATGAATGAAAAACATAGAAGAGACATTTACAACTTAACAAAAGTCATCAGCAAAGGGGAGTGAAAATGATGGGTAGGGAGAATGATGCTATATATCACCAGTATTTCTTAGTGCTTGAAGAGGCTTAAATTCCATCATCATTATCTAGCTGCATCAATATCATTTAAATAAAATTGCTCATACATAATCAGGATTGTGTCTTTGGAAGTTCTAGCGTTCTATTTTAGGTTGTTTATTTTCTACTTGATAGAATTTTCAGTGATATCCCATGGTCTTAAGCAATCTCCTAAGTCAAAAGACCTTTTTAGATTCTATTTAACCTATTATTTGCATCAAAGAGGCAACGCCTGTTAAGTGGTATAAGGTATTACCTGCCACTAAGGTATTTGTATGAAGACAAATTACCAAAGTAAAAGGTTCTGTACCCAGTTCCAGTGGGAGGTGGGGTGAGTTTCCGACACCAACAAGCACTTCTTGGACACTGACTGGGTGTCCTACAATTCAGCTTAGACCTGACGCTGTCTAGCTGGAGACCACATTATATCCCACAGGTTAAGGGCTCAGTCCTACAAGGCTGCCGCGCACTCCACTTCAGATACCAGGTCACCTGTGCTTCTGACAGACCGGCTAAGCCCCCTCTTTGGGTTCCATTAATTTGCTAGAGTGGCTCACAGAACTCAGAGAAATATTCTCCTCATGAGATTAGCAGTTTATTATGAGTGTAACCCAGGAACATCCAGATGGGAGAGATGCATATGGCAAAGTGTGGGGAAAGGGCTCAGAGTTCCCCTGCTCTCTCCAAGTGCATCACCCTCTCTCCCAGAGTCCCCACATGTTCGCTAACCTGGAAGCCCTCTGATCCCCTTCCCTTTGGGTTTCTATGGAGGCTTCATTACACAGGCCTGATTGGTTTACCAATGGCCATTGGCAATTAAGTCACCCTCCACCCATCTTCACTTTCAGGGGGTGGGACTGAAAGTTCCAGCCCTCTAATCACATGGTTGGTTCTCCTGGCAACCAGCCCCCATCCTTAAGTGTGGACCAGAAGTCACCTCTTTAGCATAACAGAAGACAACTTCATCCCTCTCAAGACCAAATATATATCTCTTCTTATAAATCACAATGTCGCACAAAGGATGGAGCAGGAATTGGGGATAGAAGGGTCTTCCTGAAAATCAGACCATCTTAGGTACAAGGGAATAACATAAAACCCACAAGCATTAGCATGAAAGATGCCCAGGAGAACATAGGTAAGGTTTAAAATTTGGGCAGAATGGAGGAAAGCAGACAGATAATGTCTCACTAGCAATCGTGTACATCTGTGGTCAGTTCCACAGGTAAAAACATTCGTATTAAAGCAGCCACTGCAATTAGTGTGTGCTTTATCAGTAAAGAAAGGGAAAAGTAAACACAGAAGGAATTATTGAGGGATCTTGGCGATTGGTTCTAACAAAAGGAAAAGTCTCTAGCAAACAATGTAAAAATACAGAGTGTTACTAAAAGACATTTCAGGGAACAGTGGTCTCTTGGGTACCAATAACTCAGACACTCCTTTTGTTGCCTATCAGTCAAAATGCATGTGCAGTAGACACACACACTAATAATGATGGCTAATCCGTATTGAGTCCTTACTTTGTGCCAGAAAATTATTTAATCCTTGCAACAATACTCTGAGGCAGTTCCTTTGTTATCTTCATTTTACACATCAGGAAATTGAGGCTTAGAGACGTGAAGTTACTTGCCCAAGGTCACACAGCAAGGATTTGCACCTAACCCTGACAGACACCAGTGCTTAAGTATTTATCTACTCTACACCATGGTGCTTCAGTGCAAATGAATTAGATGCTTTGCATCCAAGTGAAGGGCCAAACCGGCTGTGCCCCTCTTGTGTCGACCTGCTTTCCCCTGTCTCCCTGGGTCTCCAAGTCCCCCAAATAGATTTCTTGGGAGATTTGTCTTTACGGTTTGGAAACCAATGAACTTGATGGCCGCTAAGTTTATGCCAACTGTCTTGTCAAAGCCAGAGTGTGTTAGGAGTTGCATTGGGAGGACTAGGGTGTAAGGCGGAGAGACTTGTAACTAAGTGTGCCTGGTATGGTTCTGGCCCTCAGTGAATGGTAGAAATTCCTTAGCAATTCTCAGTCATTGTGGGCAGAACCAGCCCATCCAATAGGGACTCTGAACCATAGTGGAAACAGGCCCATGTTGCTGGGCAGGAAGGGTGGAGAATTCCAGACCTGGCCCCTGTTTTCCCCATGTTGTGACCTGCAACAACCAATTTATTTTCCTTTTTCAGGGCCCCTCATGGCATATGAAATGATTGGATAAGAATATAATCTGTAAGAGCCTTCCAGAAATGCTTGATTCTGTGAAATCTCAAGAAGGATGAAAAGTTACTGAGAAGGGAGGTGTGTTATGATAAGTAAATAATCATGGTTCACTGTCAATGAATGTCTGTAATATGTCCCTTTTGCAAGTAAGGAAACATACGAGACCTCCTTCCCCATCTCCATCCCACTACATCTTGCATATGGAACCATGCGAATCCAGAGACTGAGTTCTGTTAATAAGCTGTTATTGTCATGGATTCATTTGCCCTTTCTGCTTTATTTTCCCCCCATGTGGGTGGCAGTGCGAGTAGTGGTTAGAACCCGGCATTTGTAGCCATGATAAACCATGTTCTGATTCTTGATTCTGTCACTTACTAATTGTGTGACCTTGGGATGTGACCTTGGGATGTGACCTTGGGAGAGTTCACATAGTGGGAGGCAGCCCCTATGTACCAATTGCTAAACCTCTAAATCAGAAAGTTAATAACTGCTACCTGAAGATGTTAATTAAATGTGATACTGCACATGGCATTCATTAGGACTTTTGCGTTGAAAATAACGGAAACTGAACTCAACCTGGCTTAAGGAAAAAAGAGATTTTAACAAGTCTAAGACCAGTCTCACTTCAAACATAGTTAGAGCCAGGTGTTGGAAGGGTTTCATCAGAATCATTCTCCTCCCAGTTTCAAGTCTGCTTTTTCATTCTAATTCTCAGGCAAGCTCTTCTCAAGGGGAGACAGAGGTGGCCAGGAGCAACTCCAGGCTTAGTCAGCTCAGTGAGAAGAGGGATCTTCTTTGCCAAGAGTCCTAGCTAAGTCCTCAGCTTGGGTCTCATTTCCATTCCCAAACCATTCATTGTGGTGAGAAGGATGGGGCTTGACGATTGGCCAGGTGTGCCAGCAGACTCTTAGAAAATTTGGCTTATAAACACCACAAAGAGTATTTTTGGACTCATGCTATGTGACAATTCTCCTTAGGCAGAAATTTAAAGGAATTTTCTTGAAAACCCCCTTTGAAATATATTTATGAGAGAACCATTTCATTAATTAGAGCTGGGCAGAAAATTTACTCTGAATCTTGGTCAGCGATGCTTAAAATACCAGCCTTTGTTCATATACTGCTCCTAGGAGCCTAGAGTGGGATCTGCCCTATCCAAAGCACACTAATCAGGGACGTGGGAGAAGTGATTTCACCAAAGGAATACCAGGGTGAATTTACCAGAAAGGGGAAATGGACGTTTAGGCAAAGACAAGCTGTACCTGATGCTTATCATACCACCTGACACACGCAGCATGATAAATTTTATGTCTACACAATGTTCAATAAATATTTTTGAATACCTGCAGCAGGTAAGGGACTGTCTAAGGTACCGGGGACATAGTAACAGTGTCCTCAAGAAGCTTAGAGTTTAGCAGAGAGAAGAGAAAATTCAGAAAGTAGACAAGAGATTTTATTTCTGTTAAGCAGGTCATAATAGAAGCAGAAGAAGTTGCTATGGGAACTACAGCAGGGCAGTAATAACAGTCTTGAAGCAGGAAGAAACTTCCCAGGGGAGGCAACATGTACACTGAGATTCCAGAGGAATGGCAGGAGTTAATAAGATAAAAGAGGGGGACTCCTCCAGGTCTGTGTCCATTGGCTATCTGAGCTTAAATTTTATCATCTTGTAAAAGGCCAATAAAGATTGGACATCTTTAGCCCAGCTTGAGGGATGTTGAATTCAAAAGAGAGAAAGAGAGCAGCTGGCTGAAACATTCTGTTGAAATTTTGGGAACCTACCAGCAGAGTAGAATATTCTTGTTATGAGTATTCATTTTGGAGACACCATGTAAAAAACATTTTTTTTAAACAAGAGGAAATCAAACAAAAGTTTAATAACCTGTATATGTGGGAGAGACCCAGGAAAACTGATAACTCCCCCAAGGTATTAATTTTAAGAAGACTACCATTATAACTTAACATCCAAAATAAGATTTATTTTGTATGTTAAACAAAATAAAGATTTGAATAAATAAGCAAGTAAGATTTATTTCCAAAGAAAACATGAGATTTCCTGGACAGTGGGTTTAGCCAAGACTCTTACCCACCTGGACAGGACCAGTTGGGCAACCATAAACCCAGGAGCTGGCCCAAGGAGCAGGTGCTTGGGGTAGAGGAAATTCAGGCAGAGCTAGGGTGGGAGCATGAGGACCATGCCTACTCAAGTTTGAGCCAGGCAGGTGGGAAGGCAGGAAGGGAGGAGGGAATGGCATGTTCATCCACACTTCTGTGGATCTTGGAAGTACAAGCATTAGATTGGTACAGAGAACTCAAACCATTGTGCCCCAGCATCCCATGCTTCAGAAAATCCATGCTTCCAAAATTCTATTACATGTCGTAGAATCCAACTTAAAGTGGCTTATAGTAATTTGAACAAGAAAGTTGGATTTGTTAGAAGGATGCTGGATTGTTTCAGATTGGGGAACATCTTAGAAACCAAGCTTTCTGACTCCTAGTTTAGATACTCCATTTCTTATATATTAAAGCAACTAATACACCACTGGCCATGGGGATATTCTGGAGACATGGGGCCAAGGCTTGCTTTACTTTGACCTGTCCTTCTGCCTTTTGTAGTTTCTTTTACTATTTCCATGGTGCCTAGAGTTAGAACTTTCTATACTTTGAGTTACTGGAAGGAGAATTTTGTGAGGATAGAACCAAAAAAATAATCAAATGAAACTATTTAGGAAAATTGTACAATCCTACCATAGAAAGAAATACCCCATGGTATTTGGGGAAGGGTGGACGTGATCTACTTTAGAAATGTGTAATGTTTTCTGCAATAACAAATGCTCTGCCTTGGATTACATCTGGAAATCCAACCCTGAACGCATCTGTAGATTTTGAGAGATGGGAAGCATCTACAAGTTTGGGGGTTCTGTGTGGAAGCAGTGACATTGCTTTCGATCTTGACAAAAGGATCAACCCGGCTGTGGACCCTAGAATCTTATATCTTTAGTTCTTCCACCTTCCACTCTTGAGTTCTTCATCCTGATCTTAGAGGAAAAGCTTTCAGTTTTTCATCATTGAGCATAATGTAGCTGTGGGCTTGTCCTCTATGGCCTTTATTATGTTGACATATGTTTCTTCTATAGCCAATCTGTTGAGGGTTTTTATCATGTAAGCGTGTTGTATTTGTCACGTGCTTTTCCCGCATCTATTGAGATGATCATGTGATTTTTAACTTTCATTCTGTTAGTGAGGTGCAGCACATTTATTGAGCTGTGTATGTTGAACCACCTTTGCATTCCAGGGATAAATCCCACTTGGTCATGGTGTATAATCCTCCTGCTATGTTCTTGAATTCAGTTTGCTCTTATTTTGTTGAGGACTTTTGCATCTATATTGATCAGGGGTTATTGATCTATAGTTTCCTTTTTCTTGTAGGGTCCTCATCTGCCTTTGGTATCAGGGTAATGCTAACCAGGTTATTCTCAACACAAATGTCATCTACTTGAAGAGGCTCCTCTGACTGCTGTCCTTAAAGTGGCCATAAACTCACTAGAATAGTTTGATTTCAAAATGTTAGCAGTTTTTCATCCCGGTCTGTATCCATACCTCTTAGCTTTTTAACTCCTCCCATTAAGAGGTGGAATCTTGTAGATTTGATCTGCCCGATAGGATGAAACCAAAGTGACATTAGAATAAGCATGGCCTGCTGGAGGATGACAGTCCATGTAGAGGGGAACCCAGGTGCCTCAGCATAGTTCAGCTGATCCCCATACATGTAAGAGACTCAAGCCAAGATTAGTAGAGCCACTGACCCAACGTGAAGCTGTTCACTGATAAGTAAGTGAGGTTGACTGAGTGCAGGAGAATCATCTAGCTGATCTGTAGCAACAATAAATGCTTATTGTCTTTTTTTTTTTTTTTGCAGATAGCATTTTTAATTTAGAGAGGGGTTTGCCTACTTTCACTTTTTTTTAACATCTTTATTGGAGTATAATTGCTTTACAATGGTGTGTTAGTTTCTGCTTTATAACAAAGTGAATCAGCTATACATATACATAGATCCCCATATCTCCTCCCTCTTGCGTCCCCCTTCCACCCTCCCTATCCCACCCCTCTAGGTGGTCACAAAGCACCGAGCTGATCTCCTTGTGCTATGCGGCTGCTTCCCACTAGCTATCTATTTTACATTTGGTAGTGTATATATGTCCATGCCACTCTCTCACTTCATCCCAGCTTACCCTTCCCCCACTCCGTGTCCTCAAGTCCATTCTCTACGTCTGCGTATTTATTCCTGTCCTGCCCCTAGGTTCTTCAGAACCATTTTTTTTTTTTAGATTCCATATATATTTGTTAGCATATGGTATTTGTTTTTCTCTTTCTGACTTACTTCACTCTGTATGACAGACTCTAGGTCTATCCACCTCACTACAAATAACTCAATTTCGTTTCTTTCACTGGCTGAGTAATATTCCATTGTATATATGTGCCACATCTTCTTTATCCATTCATCTGTCGATGGACAATTAGGTTGCTTCCATGTCCTGGCTATTGTAAATAGAGCTGCAGTGAACATTGTGGTACATGACTCCTTTTGAATTATAGTTTTCTCAGGGTATATGCCCAGTAGTGGGATTGCTGGGTCGTATGGTAGTTCTATTTTTAGTTTTTTAAGGAACCTCCATACTGTTCTCCATAGTGGCTGTATCAATTTACAGTCCCACCAACAGTGCAAGAGGGTTCCCTTTTCTCCACACACTCTCCAGCATTTATTGTTTGTAGATTTTTTGATGATGGCCATTCTGACTGGTGTGAAATGGTACCTCATTGTAGTTTTTTTTTTTTTTTTTGCGGTACACGGGCCTCTCACTGTTGTGGCCTCTCCCGTTGCGGAGCACAGGCTCCAGACACACAGGCTCAGTGGCCATGGCTCACGGGCCCAGCCGCTCCACAGCATGTGGGATCTTCCCGGACCGGGGCACGAACCCGTGTCCCCTGCATCGGCAGGTGGACTCTCAACCACTGCGCTACCAGGGAAGCCCCTCGTTGTAGTTTTGATTTGCATTTCTCTGATGATTAGTGATGTTGAGCATCCTTTCATGTGTTTGTTGGCAATCTTTATACTTCCTTGGAGAAATGTCTATTTAGGTCTTTTGCCCATTTTTGGATAGGGTTGTTTGTTTTTTTGGTATTGAGCTGCATGAGCTGCTTGTATATTTTGGACATTAATCCTTTGTCAGTTGCTTCATTTGCAAATATTTTCTCCCATTCTGAGGGTGTCTTTTTGTCTTGTTTATGGTTTCCTTTGCTGTGCAAAAGCTTTTAAGTTTCATTACGTCCCATTTGTTTATTTTGGTTTTTATTTCCATTTCTCTAGGAGATGGATCAAAAAGGATCTTGCTGTGATTTATGTCATGGAGTGTTCTGCCTGTGTTTTCCTCTAAGAGTTTTATAGTGTCTGGCCTTACATTAAATCTTTAATCCATTTTGAGTTTATTTTTGTGTATGGTATTAGGGAGTATTCTAATTTCATTCTTTTACATGTAGCTGTCCAGTTTTCCCAGCATCACTTATTGAAGAGATTGTCTTTTCTCCATTGTATATTTTTGCCTCCTTTATCAAAAATAAGGTGACTGCATGTGCATGGGTTTATTTCTGGGCATTCTGTCCTGTTCCATTGATCTATATTTCTGTTTTTGTTCCAGTACCGTACTGTCTTGATTCCTGTAGCTTTGTAGTATAGTCTGAAGTCCGAGAGCCTGATTCCTCCAGCTCTGTTTTTCTTTCTCAGGATTGCTTTGGCTATTCGGAGTCTTTTGTGTTTCCATACAAATTGTGAAATTTTTTGTTCCAGGTCTGTGAAAAATGCCATTGGTAGGTTGATAGGGATTGCATTGAATCTGTAGATTGCTTTGTGTAGTATAGTCATTTTGCTTATTGTCTTAAGTCACTGAATTTTGGGATAATTTATTACATAGTAATAGCTGGTATATTCACTGCCTTATAGTTCTTATCACTATCTGAAAATACCTTGTATATTTATTCATTTGTTAGACTCTACCACTATAAAGTAAGCTCTCTCTTGGCCCTAGTAAGCCAACACCTAAACTAATATATGATAGTTACTCAATAAATATTTGTTAACTGAGAATAAACGGGAAGTAATACTCAAGTACCATTATGTATAGGTCCTTTATCTCCCTCTTCCTTAGTTTAGTCTTCCCGAGAGCCCTTTAAAGAAGATATTATTATTATTTTTCAAATGAAAGGCAAAAAAGTTAAGTAACGTGCACAAGTCCAATAATTATAAGAAATAAGAGATTACTAATGTATATATAACATCTATGGGCTAATCAAACTATTGGCATAGGAAGGCATGCATTGCTTGGGACCAGTTGCTATTACCTTTGGTGGTATATTAATATAACAACCTGTTTCTAAAGATACTTCAGATCTATATAATGCAAACTAAAAAGAAGTCATAACTGCAAGTTATTTATATGAGCCAACGATTTACATTTACTGACTCAGTTCACAGGTAGGTATTTGAGAAGTTCTTAACTGTACCCATTGACAAGCAGTACAACCCATGGGTGAGTCTCAGAGCTGCTGTGTTTTTCTGTGGGACCTCACACAGAAGACACTGTCACAGGGTGAATCTCTGAGAGCCCCTGTGTCCCAGTTGGGCTGGAACCTCAGGTCCCTCGGTTTCAGGCTAAATAGAGCTCATTTTCCATCTTCTTCAGAGATGGGAACCAGAAGAATCAAGGTCCTCAACAGGGTCAAGCCTGAGGATTAAGAGTGGTGAGAAAAAGAAATAATCTGTCACACTCAAGGAAAAATTTGCTATGGCCCCAAGGGCACTGGGGCTCTGCGTGGGCATTTTGGGGACAGAAGTGAAGCAGGTTATGGAAACTTTTTTATATTGTTATGTTATTTACACACTAAAGGGAAAGCCCTTGCAATGTAGTTGCTTTGACAACAAGAACAACAAGCAAGGAACTGAGCTACCGTGGGCCAGACAGAGGACTGGGCTCATGACCTGGGGAATCTCCTTTAGTCTTCTCAAGAGCACTGCCAGGCATGCCGATGGAACTGTACTTTCACGCTGCAATACACGGAGTCTCAGAAAGGCTGTTTGGCCCAAGGCTATCCATCCTTGCCAAGGTCAGACTGATAATTATTTCCTCCTTGTATCAAATGGGTCCTGTAGAATTTGCCACATGGTTTTAACAGTTTTCTGTAAATACTCGAACTCTTTTGACCTCATCCTTCATTTCATATGTAGTTTTGAACAAAATACCCATCTGCAGTAATAAAGGCATTTTGGCTTTTCTGATGGCTGATTACCATATGAATAATAGTATCTATACTAATTTCGAGTTAGATTTTCTTGTCTAGCAATATATGGTATGAAATATTATACTAATAGGAGCAATACTCATCAGAAATAGCAACTTCAGAGGTGTTGGCACCTATCTTCCCTTGGAGCAAAAATGATGCCCACATTGGCTCTCATGAGATCCTCACATTGAAATAAATCTGACTTTGCCATATAGTTTCCATTTAAAGTCACTTTATTCTATTTAAAAACATAGCCATTCATTTCTTAGTTTCCCCAGGAGGAAGGAGAAAGCAAGGACAAATATCAAATCAACAAGAAAAGGGTTTTTGGCCATATGGTTATTTTAAATAACTATTTGGTTTGAAGAATGGGTAGCATTTGAATCCATTGCTATGTTTCCTCTAACTGCTTTTCCTTGCCAAGAGAGGAGAATTAAATTTGACTGGCTCATGTTTATCCTCCAGCCCTGACGATTTCCTAGGTCATTTGCTGTTTGTGGCTTTGATGGCATAGTCTTAGCCCTAGGAGACCTTATTCCAGAGGAGAGAGCTATAATTTAAGTTGGTTTGATTTCTCTTAAAGTTGGTTCGTATTTCTCTTACTTAATATCATTAGCAAAGAGTTTTTCTCCAAGTAATTAGCTGTTCTTTTAGTTCCTTCTCTCTTGGTGATCATTGACTGTTTTCTAGTGGACAGACCCAGACCAGAGAATTATTTTCTCTAAAAACAAATAGGAAAAAAATGAGTGTGTCCACATGTATTAGCTTCAAGAATGCCTCTTTCATGTCAGTGAAATGTGGGTTGGAATAGCTAAAAGATTGGATCTAACTTTTACTTTAATCCTGATAAAATAGGGCAAACTCTAAATATTTTAAACTCAAGAATTAGGGCAAGATGGGGAGAAACGCACTGTGTGTTTTTGTGAAATCAGGTCAAAATGCTGCATTGTTGTAAACAAGGGGAACCAATATGGACACGTTTGCCTCCCAAGCCTCAGTGAGATTGAAAACATTGGTTATGGGGTGGCAAACAGAGCAATCGGAACTATGGAAACCTGACTGCTCCCAAACAAACTCTGTGCAGTTACAAGCCCAGAGAACACCCGTGGAGCTCTCAAACTGGGTACCAAAGAAGGCGGAGGCTGCCAACTTCCAAGCAAGCAACAGTAGGAAAGGAACAACCCAGCCGGGATGAGCTTGCCCTTCTCAGGTGGGCCCAGAATTGCTCGAAGAAAGCAAGATGAAGCCTGGCAGTCAGGGAGCCACAAATGAAAGCTGTATTCTAGCAGACGCAGGGGAAAAGACAGAGTCTTTATTAGTTAAAGAAACTATGTGTTTACAGTGTCATTAATGGGCTGCATTATGTCAAAACCGTCTCTTGCCAGCCAGTGCAGAAGTAGATGCTGTAGCCACACGTATGGTAAGGTGTTTTAAAACACTGGCACTTCTTGGTAGGCTGAGGATTTATGTGCCGGCTCAGCTGTGTGGGGTCATTTTAAGATGTTACTGATTTTCCGAATCCTAGAGCAAAGCTTCTCAAACTTTCATGTGCACAACACAGTCACCCAGGGTCTTGCTGAAATGCAGGTTCCGATTCAGCAAATCTAAGTGAGGCCTGAGACTCTGCATTTCTACCTATTCCCGGGTGATGACAATGGTACTGGCCCATAAATCACATTTGGAGTTGCAGTGTTCTAGACCACATTATGTCAACATAATGAGAAAAGGGGAGGGTGGTTTGGAACAAATTAGATTATATACACAGGGTATCGTAGAATAAAATGACGGACTTTAATTAGCATTTGAACGTGCCTATTGCAATATGAGATAAAAAAGACACTTGCATTTAGAAGACTCATTTCTTTTTTCCCACTGAGCATAGCAGTTACAACAGAAGCAGAATTTGGTAATATACTGTTATCTTTGCGTCAGTAGAGACTCAGAGCTGAACAAGCAGGTAAGCATCTTGCCTCCACACCCAGTGCTGCATCCACAGTGTCCAAAGGGCCCCCTCCTCGTGTTCAGCATCAGGGCAGCTGCCGCAAACCCCCTCGCATCCTGCTGTGTTAGTTTCCTGTGGCCGCTATAACAAATTATTACAAATGTGGTGGTTTAAAACAACAAAAATGTACCCTCTTCCTGTTCTTCAGGCCAGAATTCCAAAATCCTTATTACTGGGCAGAACTCAAGGTGTCCACATGACTATGCTCTCTCCAGAGGCTCTAGGGGAGAATCTGTTCCTTGCCTCGTCCAGCCTCTGGTGGCTGCCAGCCTTCCGGCACTTGTAGTCACATCACTCCAGGCTCCAGAGCCAGCTCTGTCTTCCCATTGCCTTCTCTGAGTGTGTCTCTGGGGAATCTCTGTCGGTCCGTCTCTTATAAGGATACTTGTGAGTGCATTTAGGGCCCACACAGAATATCCAGGATGATCTCTCCCTGGAAGATCCTTACTCACATCTGTGAAGACCCTTCTTCTGCACTAGGTAATATTTCTGGGGATTAGGACCTGATATTTTGGGGGGCTTTTATTCAGCCCATCACACACAGCTAACTACTTTTGCACAATTCCTGAGGTATGCTCAGAAAGATTTACTAGTGTGGCAGGTCAGAGGTAAGACATGCGGTCATGGGACAATTGTCAGCTGAAGTACTGAGACAGCCATTCATGTAACACAGGGTATCAGGGCAGATCCGTTTCTCAGAGGTGCATGAAGCCTTACTCCATTTATAGGGTATTTATAGATGACATCGTCTGCCATGGAATTTAGGTTGTTGGGCAATGTATCTTCACAACCTGCTTCTTAGATCTCAGGTAATAAGCACTGCCCTGTTTTTGTTGTTGTTTTTCAAACGTTTAACACGCTTTATTGACATAGTTATAGATACACAGGTCATTGCAAAGATAAGTACACAGAGCCTCTTACACCTGTCACCCAGTCTCTCCCAAAAGTAACATCTTGCATCACGATAGTATAGTATCAAAACCAGGAAATTGACATCCATATAATTCGCAGAGCTTTTTCGGAAGACTCATATTTGTAACTGATTAAATAATAACACAGGACTTTAAAATTTTTTAATATTTATGTTACAAATAACTGTCCTTTATTTAGTCCAAATGTCATTCTTACAGCCTGTTCCAGCACACAGTTAAAGGTAAAAGGCATCCGTGGTTTAGAGGTATAGGGGCACTCTCGCCAGGAGATGTCACCTGACATGTATGTTGTGAACCTCAGGAACCAGCTAACTGCTGCAATGCATTTTCCCTGCGGCTTCCTGGCATTTCATTTGCTACCGTAGAGCGAGTAATGAAAGAAATTTAAAGGCATGAATCCGACATCATACTCCGCTTAGAGCCTGTAGTCGTTTGTTTACATGTATTGTTAGAGCTTTGGCGTGACAGGGTTTTGATTTTCATAGCGGACCTTCATGAATTGTAATGAATTGTGCAATATTTTTAGGGAAGGTTATTATTTTCTGTGAAAAGGATCTTATACTTTGAATGTTAAGGTCTACGCTCTCTTCTTTACTTCACATTTTCTACTTCTGATGTTGTCAGCCTGGGTATATGAGAAAGCGTTAAGGAAATAGGTGAAAATGGGACAGCTGCGTGGGTGCACTTCCAGGAGAGGACCATTTGGAAACCAGGTGGAGCTGAGGAAACAAGACAATGGTAGGCCAGGGAGGAGTTTAATTTCTGTGAGGCAAAAGAAAACCCCAAATCACACCTTCTCCCTCAAAGAGGGGGGAAACATCTCGAGGGGAGCGCTGACGCATGTTACATCTGAAAGTAGTGCTGGGTGGAACCACATCGGAAGTTGAGGCATTTATTTGTAAAGATACTGCATTGAAATACTATTTATTTTGCCAAGTGTTTTGGCGCCCCTTAACTTGCATTCCGCCCTCACCTTACCCTTGTTCTTGTCCTGACCATGGCTCCTGAATAGAGGCTGGGAGCTGGGGCTGTCACTGCCGGGACTGCCCCGGGAGCTGAATGTTTCCAGACTTCCAGCTCTCTGCCAATGCTGGGGAAGCAGCTCCAGGAGCACCCCAGATTTTCTGAGGATAAACTGTAGGTGCTGGCTGTTGGATGGGAGAGCACAGCAAAGGGTTGGGGAGAGGTACCCAAAATAGTAGAGAAGAATTGATGGAGATCTGGGGACAACACCCACATAATTTGCTATTATTTCCAATAATAATCTCTCAAAAACCCCTCAGCTCAATCCCTGCACCAATCTCTATGTCCTCATTCGCAATTGTTCTCTTGACTCAGTGACCTGTTATCCCAATTGTAGTGATACACACGTACTGTCGGCAGACTCCCTCACAGGGGCCCTTGACCTAGAAGGAATGCTGTTTGGGATGGCTGCCCAGGGTGGGGTGGGGCTGACAGAGAAAGCAACCCTTGTCTTTTCTTTCCCAGACTTCATTAGAACCACTGACCTTAATGAGTTATGGATTTTTCTCTCTGTTGTCTCTTCATACAGGGGATCTGGCAGGGACAAGAGCATGAATCAGCACAAATATAGAGCCATGATTGGAAAACACATTCAAAGTGAGTAATACACTGGAAGTAGAGAAAAGGCATAATCTTTGCATTTGAACATTGTCACGCATTTCCTATACGGAATCTCTGTAGCTCTTCTGTGGTGTGGGAGACTGTCTATCAGTGAAGATAACCAGCAAAAATCCCCCTGCCCTATGAACAACCACCAAATTGGAGGAGAAACATAATCATTTTTTTTTTGTGGAAGTAAATGACAGATTGGTATATGGCATACATTTAGAAATGTGCAAAAATTATAAGTGTACAACTCGATATATTTTCACAAAATTACCCGTATGGCCAGCATCTAGATCAGGAATGACCACCAGAAGCCCCCTTTCACCTCCTTGCAGTGAGCAGGCAATCACTCTGCCTACATCTAATCCCATAGATTAGTTAGCCTGGGTTTGTACTTCATATAAATGAAATTGTGCAATATGTCCTCCCTTCTGTCAGGCTTCTTTTGCACAGATATTATGTTTGTGAGATTCATTCATATGTTGTTTATAGCGATAATCATTTGTTTTTTTTCATTGCTGTGAAATATTCTCCTGTGTGAATATACTCCAATTTATTCCACTGTTTACAGTGGATGGACACTGGTTTGTTTTTGGTTTGGGGCTGTTAGGAATATGGCTGCTATGAATATTCCTGTGTGTGCACATTCTTGCATTCTAGGACATGTCTGGGGACATACAAAGACCTGCTGGGTTATACATAGGAATTAAATTGCTGTGGTTTACAGGGCTTTATTGACATTTGTATGTTTATGAGTAGAATTGTTTATGTACAACTCAGGACAGGATTGCTTAAAACAGGCAAGATGCCTCCTCTCATACCATGGGTATCATTTAATTCAAATTCCATTTTCAGGAGAGCATTTTCTAATACGGTAACCCCTTATGGTAGTGGAATTATAGTCTGTCTATTATACCTAGCATTTATCTTGTTAAGCAATTTAAATGATTTCTTCTCCTATACATGGACCCGTCATGAACTCATTTTCAAAGGCAAGGGGGGCAATGTAACAAAGTAGCACCTGATCCATTTCTAAAAGGCGTGTAGGTAATCCCTAAGTCTTAGCTGTTATGCCCACATTAAATAAGATAATAGAAACTGTGCTTACCTATTCAGAACTCTCTATTCTTCATATTTTTAATCTGTTGCAAGGTATGACATGTCACACCTCTTTTAAGAGTAGCTTTCAAATGTTTTGCCTTATTATAAGACTTACCCACAAAACTTGTTAAAAAAATAGATTTCTAGTGCAACTAGATCAGACGCTATGAGGAGGAATCTGGGAATGACTTTTTCAAAACTGATTTTATGATCAGGCAAGATTTGGAAACAGTGAGAAAGAGTATTACAAATTGTTGCATATTTGGTACATTCAAACGATGATATGTGTAGAGTCATGATTTCTGAGGCTCCCTTTAAAAAAAGACTTGGGCACCCAATAAATGGCCTGGTGGGTGTGTGTGTATAGAGGTAATTACTAACACTTATATTTTTTTCAGTTCTTTGATATTACTGGTCATTCGTGTAATGTTTTCATTCATTTAACAGACCTGTTGAGTGCCCACAAAGAACTGTATTATTGAAAAGTTTTACATAATATGACTCCTGCCTGAAAGAATTCTAGGTATGACACTCACAAAAGTAGCTAAATCATAAAGCGTGATGATAATGTATAAATAAATTTCCATAGGAGTGTTCAGAAGAGGGAAATAATTCCGAACAACTTTTTGCCTTTTCTGTTTCAATTCCACCTCTCCTCCATGCACACTGGAGAAAAAATCACTCGAATTCATGGGGACCCACATTCACCATTACCATTTATCAAAAACGTACATCCACATGTTGAAGTTAACACATATACAGATCAAATTAGGAAACAGAAATATGAATAACAGCATACAATGCTGGTTTGTCAGCTTTCCACTTAATTTTAAGTTTTTTCAAGACAAGAAAGTGTGCTATTTGTCCACTGCTCTTTCTCCAAATTCCAGAACAGTGCCTAGAACATGGCAGGGGATCAATAAATATTTTCTGAATGAAGGATAAAAAGATATAGTAGGGGGCTTCCCTGGTGGCGCAGTGGTTGAGAGTCCGCCTGCCGATGCAGGGGACGTGGGTTCGTGCCCCGGCCCGGGAAGATCCCACATGCTGCGGAGTGGCTGGGCCCGTGAGCCATGGCCGCTGAGCCTGCGCGTCTGGAGCCTGTGCTCCGCAACGGGAGGGGCCAAGGCAGTGAGAGGCCTGCGTACCGCAAAAAAAAAAAAAAAAAAAAAAAAGAAAAAAGATATAGTAGAACTTAACTACATTTTTGGTAACAGTAGATTTATATGACCCTAAACATGGATCTAATCTTTGACCCTGTAATTCTACCTTTGAGGAAAGAATCTAAGAGAAGAAAATCACTATGTAACATGTAGATAATGTGTGGCTATGCAGGTATCATCGATGGTCAGTAGAATTATGTATGACATAAAGTTTAATATTTGGGTGGACTTAGGCTTTGGAATCAGAAAGAGCTTAAATCAACTCTCACCCTGCCACTTGCTCCCTGAGTGAACTAAGATTTCAGTTTCTGTGAAACGTGGTTGACAATAACAGTTTCTATACTCATAGAATTGTTGAGAGGATTGCATGAGGTAATTCGGGAAACGCTAGTTGAACAGAGCCTGGCACACGGTACAGATTTCATAAATAAGAGCAGCTTGCCATTAGTCTCACCCTGTGCGTTAGAGAAACTGAGTCCTTACCCCAATAGTTTCCTGCAGTCTGTTGGAATATTGGCATAAGAAAAGGATAAATCTGTGGTGATTAGAAGTGTCAGTGGTGGCCTTTAGATCAGTTCCACATCTGACCCACACAAGCATATGTGGCAGCTCTGTCTGTGAAGCACTGTTATCATTCTCGTTATTATTATTAATGTTGGTCTATTTCTCAAAATGGTATCCTTAGAAGGAGAAAGTATCCTAAGTATTCCAAAAAGCTGGTTAATCTACTTGCTGCCTAAGATATGGCCAATAAGATTAGTGAATGTTATTAGGAGAAATTTTATGTGGAAATATGTATAATATAGTGTTACATATACAAATAGAACCCCAAGTTGTAATTAAGCTAGATTATCACTATTCATATATAAATACGTGGTTTGTAAAATAATCGTTGGAGTGGCAGCATGGAGTTGTAGACAGTTGTTTCTAATTCAACAACTGTACATTGATGCTTGTTATAACATTTATGTAATAAACACACACATTTAAATATTCATATCCATCAGCTATGAAGGAACTTTCAGGGAATGAACTCAGTTTCTGAATTAGGAAATTCGTGTTAATCTAGAAAACAGAAGGCCAGTGTGGTCTGCTTTAAGAGTAGAGCCTTTAATTATACTCTAATAAAGATGTTTAAAAAAAAAAAAAAAGAGTACAGCCTTTGGTTCTGGCTCAGAAGTACTGTGGCCGTAAGAACCAAGTGACTCTGATCCTCAGCTCTTGGCTTGAGCTGTTTGTAAAATTTGTCATCTGAATTGAATAATTCAAATGGAAGAAATATTAGTAATACAAAAATCGTTGGCCCCGTTCACATTGATGATGAAATAAACAAGGTTACATCATCTGTGGCCTGTGGAGTCCCCACGGGGCTTCTGCATGTATTATATCCATGAGGACACCACCCCCTAGTGTGGGGAGGTTGGCAGGGGATCCCCATTTTAATGGTGAGAAAAATGAAACTCAGAGGGGTCAAATGTCCTTTCCAGGGTCATGGCGCCATTAAGTGGCAGAAGCGGGACGTGACCCAGGTTTCCTCATTTTAAACCTATCGTGCCAAGGTCAGAGGCTAAGCAGTTGGGAGTTAATGGACGTAAATAAACTATATTTGGGCCCATTTGGTTGGGATATCAAACCGTGACCTAAATTTGCCTCCTTTTCCAATGTGGAGTTTCTTGAGAATGTCAATTAATCTCTGCTAATTTTGTTGAATCAGCAGCCAGACTAAAATAATCTCACTGGGAGGAAAGTCGTTTCTTCATTTATCTTAATGGGGAGTTAATTTTGAGACCTAATTATCAGAAACACTGTCCCTTTGCACTTGGAGTAACCTATGCGGAGCTGCAGAACACAATTAGCTGGTGTAATTTCAGTCCATGCTCACGTGGCTGTAGGATTTGATGCCTGGGGTGGGGAGCTCAGGAAAGGAAGTTTAGGTGTTCACTGTTGCTCTCTGAATACAGGGAACTTTTCTTCTGATGTTTCTCTGCATCAGGGGTTGATCCCCACCTCCTTATCTTCCTGAGTCTAAGAATGTAGTTCTTCCAGACATGTGCATGTATTAAGTGGTTTGCTTGTGTGTCCTTCAAAGCCTATCACAGAAAGTGATGGGTGGTGATAGGGAAGTGGTTTCACATTCGTGAAAGATCTTAAATTTAAACTCTGACATTTTCTCCAGAAGAGGATATACAGATAGATAATGTTATGGCATAGTAGTTGAAAGTGTGGGTTTTGGAGTCAGGCTGCCTGCTTTCCAGTTCTGGCTCTACCTCTTGGTGCTGTGTGACTTTAGGCCACGCGCAGTCTTTCTGTGACTCAGCGTCTTCATATGTATAATAGGGAGAATGATAACAGGCACCTTATGGAATTGTTGCGGGTGCAATGAAAATACACCTTTTAAGCAATGGAAACAATAAGCCATTACTATTTGTATGTTACAGTAAAAGTGGTAATTTATAAAGTGTAAGTATTTAAAATACACTGCAATTTTTTTTAACCTGATAGGGCATTTCTCCAAATTTTTTTTATGTGTTTGATGTATTGAAAGCCTCAAGAAATGTAAATATTCCTCTTGCTGGAGAATTCCCTTTTGGAAATTTCCTCGTGGATTCATGTCTTCGTGTTTGTGATGAGCGTATATATCTTCCAATTTAAAATCAAATCACATTCACAAAAACGATTTAACAGAAATAATTCTAGTCAAAGAATTTATTCTAACAAGCACTTTAAGCCCTCTCCCCATTCTACCAGTGCATTTTGGTGGAGCCTTTGATTTCCAAAGTAAGAAATTCATCCTAAAGCCAGTTCAGGTATTTCATCATGATGCTTTTCCCCACCATTCAGCTCACAGGGACTCTCTCCCTCCTCTGAATACCACTGAATGCCTATAATTTAACTGTCACGCTTTTGGCACTTATATATTTCACTATATCTTAGGTTTATGAGTATATACCTTTCCCCTTCACTAGATTTTAAGCTCTTTTTAGGCAAGAACTCATTTGCAATCCACAGGTCAACTTCTGTCTCTGACCCCTAAGTCTATAAATGTTGTCTCAGTTTTACCCCCGTATCATTCCAGGTTCATAGCTCAGATGCCCTGATGATTTCCTTAAGAGATCCGTTTACAACAGGCATTTCATGAGTTTCAGAAAAATGCGCACATCATTTTGGGGAAGGCTGATAATGAGTGGTAACAGTGCAGAGACTGCATATGACTTCACCTCCTTTCCTACCTTGTTGCCCTCCCCTCTGCCGTTATTAGAGAGCCCATCCAGAGTTCCAGATTCTTCTCTCTCTGGTATTTTGGGTCTTTTCCACTCTCCTTAGATGTCTGCAGGGGACTTCCCTGGCGGTCCAATGGTTAGAACTCAGTGCTCTCACTCCCAGGGCCTGGGTTTGATCCGTGGTCTGGGAACAAAGATCCTACAAGCTGCAAGGCGCAGCGATAAAAAAGAAGTCTGCAGAAACAAATAATTTGGGTGCAAACATTCTCCAACCTCTGTCTGCTTTGGTTTTCCCAGACTAGCAACTGGCATTGCCATAATGTGTATACAATAGGCACTTAATAAATGTTGCCTGGTGATGCAAAATACTTGTTGATGGTAGAAGTAATTTTGATAGATGGTGAGGGTTTCTTGCTATAGATTGAATACTTGTGTCCCCCCCAGATTTCATATGTTGAAATCCTAGCCCTCAAGGTGATGATATTTGGAGGTGGGACCTTTGGGAGGTGATTAGGTCCTGAAGACAGAGCCCTTTCAAATGCAATTAGTGCCCTTGTGAAAGAGACCCCAGAGAGATCCCTAACCCCTTCCACAGTGTGAGGTTAGAGAGAGAAGTTGGCCACCTGTGAGCAAATGGGCTCTCACCAGATGCTGAATCTGCCAGTGCCTCCATCCTGGACTTCCCAGTCTCCAGAACTGTGAGAAATCAATGTCTGTTGTTTATAAGCTGCCCAGTCTACAGTGTTCTGTTACAGCAGCCCAAGTGGACTAAGATACCACCCCAGCAGGACTACACAATACAGGGATCTAGTCTTACTAACAGTGGAAGCATTTTAAAGAGATGTCTCTTCTTAAGTTGGCCGCTACCACTTCTTCAACCAGTAACCTCAGTTACAGCTGATAATCGCTAGGAAGTTCATTACTCTAATCTCAAGCCTGGAAAATACTTGGAAGATTTTGCTTCTCTTAACTCTCATGCCTTGACTGTGTGGAAAAGTCATGGGTATTAAAGGAATGCTGAACTTTCACTCACATCCAAGCAGTGTGAATATGCAGCCTCAGGGATAAACACAAAAGCTAGGGAGTAGTCCCTTCGTGTGGCAATTCAAGTCATGTCGCTCCATCTTTTCCCTTGTGACAGGGTGAAGAGCTGAAGCTTCCCATCCCAGAGGGCAAAGAGAGCCCATGTTCTTCATAAGAACAGCTGGATTCTGGAGGAGAGAGCCTTAAAAAGGAGGCTAGAACTCTCCAGAACAGGACTGGAGAGGAGATGTCTATTTATGCCTCAAGAGATTTGGGAGGTAAGATGCTGTGTAGACAAGTGCTGTTGAGCTGGAGAGAGGCCCTGCATCAGGACCAGGATGTCAGCCTCAGGTCTGGACATGAACTCAGCCATAGTGTGCTGGAAGCGGAATTAAGACTACATATATGGGCCCTTGGGTTAACACGTTAGCAAAACTGTGGTTTACATCATGACTGTTTGAGGATAGAATAGACCAGTGTTACCCAAAGTGTGGACTACAAGATATTTTAGGTGGTACACAGCTCATCTTTTAATTTTTTATACATTTGTGTTTACTAAAATATATAGAAAATAAAGAGTCAGTCAAACCCATGATTTCATACGCAGGTGTCCATCTAAATAGCAGGAACTATACATGATGTGTTCAAGCATGTCCAGAGTTGTTTCAAGACTTGGATAACTGAAATTTTCACCAAAACCATCTGTAATATACATAGTTCAGATGATGTGGACTGCTAGTGTGGATCTGTGTAAATAGAATGTCCACATTCATCTTCACATGTCTTTCAGGCATATAAGAAAAGAGGGGGATTTGATTATTTAAATATCATTATGGTGGTATGTGAATAGCCAACTTTAGGACAGCGGGGTTAGACAACCACTTGGTGGAGATGTCGTTGCTGAAGAGATTCAGGCACTAAATGGGGTAAAGTGGACTTTGAGGTCCCTTTCCTGTTGGAGACCTTGGGCCTGGAGAAAGGGACTTTATAAGGAAGGGATGTAGCAGTTGTCAAAGGATACAGGACCTCCTTATGGTTCTTGGAATGATGAGTACTGGCAGGTGGTGGGCAGGGGCCAGTTTCCTTTAGACATCTTACACTGCATGGGAGACCCCACAGTGAGCAACTGTGTTACATCCACACAACTTTTGAATGTCTTGCTGGTCACTTGTTTCGGTGGACAAATCTCCTGATAATTATCTGAACCTAAAACTGAACTCTGATGTATAAGCAGCTTTTTTTTTTTTAGTTCTGTTATACTCTCATTTTTCCAACTCTACAACTACTGTGTCATTCACAGGACCACTGTTTAAGGATGGCAATCCATTTTGGTTTGTTATCAATTACTTTTTATTAAAATTAGGGCATTTTATTAATTTGTAAGGAATTGTGTGTTTATTTGGGTTATAGTGTCTATGAATTTTATACCCGGGTCTGTTTAAGAATTTCTGAAGTGGTAGCTGCCTGCACACTCTCTCTTATCATTAGTAGAGCTTCAATTTATCTTCTCCACAGATCAGGATCTGTGGGCTGGTAAGAGAATTTTATTCAGCACTTCTGTCAAAGAAATTCTAAATACGGAATTTCCAGAAAATTTTCATTGGAATTTCCGCAACAAACCCTGCAGATCTTTGGATTTCTATACTAATTCTGGAACTAATCGATTGATTGATGATTATACGATTTTTAAAGGTTACTTTCCATTTACAGTTATTACAAAATACCGGCTATGTTCCCCGTGTTGTACAATACACCCTTATAGCCTATCTTACACCCAACAGTTTGTACCTCCTCCCCACCTTTATATTGCCCCTCCCCCTTCTCCCCACTGGTAACCGCTAGTTTGTTCTCTGTATCTGTGAGTCTGCTTCTTTTTTGCTATATTCATTAGTTTGTTGTATTTTTGGGATTCCATGTATAAGTGAGATCATACAGTATTTGTCTTTTTCTGTCGGACTTATTTCACTCAGCATAATGCCCTTCAAGTCCATCCATGTTGCTGCAAAGGGCAAAGTTTTGTTCTTTTATGGCTGAGTAGTATTCCATTGTACATATGTACACCATCTTCTTTATCCATTCTTCATTTTATGTTGCTCCCATTTCTTGGCTATTGTAAATAATGCTGTTATGGACGTTGGGGTGCATGTGTCTTTTCAAAGCAGTGTGTTTGTTTTTTTTCAGATATATACCCAGGAGTGGAATTGCTGGGTCATAGGGTAGTTCTATTTTTAGTTTTTTGAGGAAGCTTCATATTGTTTTCCACAGTGGTTGCACTAATTTACATTCCCACCATCAGTATACGAGGGAGGGTTCCCTTTTCTCCATATCCTCGCCAACATTTGTTTGTGTTCTTTTTGACAGTAGCCATTATGACAGGTGTAAGGTGATATCTCATTGTGGTTTTGATTTGCAGTTCCCTGATGATTATCAATGTTGAGCACCTCTACACGTGCCTATTGGCCATCTGCATTTACTCTCACCTGAGATGTCACCACAATGAGACATTTTTCCAAAGAGGATTTCTACACTATTTCAATCCCAAGAGATCTTACCTAGTTTTCTGGATAGTAGATTAAAGAAATATCTCTATTCTACAAAAATAATTAGCCCAAATATTCTTCTTTTTAGCTTAGATGTCTTCTGACTTCAGTGTACCTTGAATCACTAGGGCCACTTGTAGAAAATGCAGATTCATGGGTCCCATCATGACTAACTTGCACTGAAAAAGCATCTTCATATTTCTGATCTAGGTAGTTCATGAGCCACAAGTTTGAGAACACTGCTTGAGATTATATGATTCACACTAGAGTTGAAGAGAAAAACAAACCAGACCTTGATATCTCACCTGTCAGAATACTCTTTACAGGTCCCACTCTGCTGTTCTGATGGGTGGAATCAGACATTAGAGTGATCCCATGTGCAAATTTCTTCTTTGAGGAAAACCTTAGGAGACACTAATGTTCAGCTTTCCGTTGATCCAGCCCCAGCATATTTGGGTTTCCTGGGATATCCCCCTTTGAATTGTCAGCTCACCACCACCCATTTAGCTCTGGCCTTTGAGTAGCTGCCCAGAAAGGCAGGAGGAGGGCTTCCTTCTGGTCAAGGCTGAAGCTCCTCTCATTTCTCCATTGCTCTCTTCTTGTAAGAAATGCCAATCACACGTGAGTTGGGTTCCTTGAGGCTAAAGACCAGCACTTCCCGCTTTGTTCTGGAGGGACTGTCTTCCCCCCAGGCTCTGCGACATGAGCTCCTGCCTCGTTGTCTCTGGCCCCTCTCCGGTGCCCCAGGAAGGCCTGCTGTTTGTTTTCTCACCTCTACTTGCCAGTCAGCAGGGTGAAGAGGCGATATCTGCTCAGGTCCTTGCTGTTCTGCTGTCAGTCGCAAACAAGCACATTCCTTCTTAAGAAAACAACCTGCGGCTTTGCTTTCACACCCCCAGTTTGCAGAAAGAAATCCAAGGCTAATAGCATTAGATCTGTGTCAAAGGCATTATTTACTTTCATTATGCATGGTGCGAAAACACAGTGGCTGGTACACACGCTGGGGCATTTTGTCATCTTACGTGCCAGTTCATTGCTGTCTTGTTAAGTGTTAATATAACACACAGTAATTGATTATTAAAATATATGATTATGTCTAATGTTCTAACTCATGGAAAAATATACAGTTTGGTTTTGCATGTTTAGGAGAGTTTGTATGATTTTTCCCCCAAAATGGGGAAACGAGCCTATTAAAACAAATTTGTTCAACCAAATTAAAACTCACTGTATTTCACTAAGAAATGGCATCCCTGTTTTTGGCATTTAAGATTAATTTTCTAAGAAAGCTAGAAGAAAGATTCACAAAGGTGCAAGAATGCAGAACAAAATTGATTTCTCTTCATTCAACAGCAATCACTAAATTATATTGGTTTTTATTCCAGATATATGTATTGAGGGCCAACAAATTGCCAGGCACTGTGGTAGGCTTTATAAATGGTGGGAAACAGGCATGCAAACCCTGAGTATCAGAGAACTTCAGTTACTATGTGAGGGGCAGGTAGGGGTGAGAAATACTGAACAAGTAATGATATAGAAGAATAGAAAGGATTAGTGCAGCCGGTTAGCCAGGGCTAAATGGGCAGTGGTGAGCTGACAACTCAAAGGGGGATATCCCTTCTTGGAGGAGGTAACATATCACCTTGAAAGAACTTAATCATTTAATCAGTGACCAGCGTGCACAGAGCACTTTTTCCTGGGGTATAAATGACTTCCCGGCACTGTCTGTGAAAGGAAATGAAGAGCACCTGGGTCCCAGAGGAGGCGAACGAACTGGGGGAAAGAATGAAAAGGTGTCTGAATATAGACGTGAAGGCTTTTTGATTCCTTTCTTGTCCTAGAGTTTGTGTGGTTAAACATTTCTTTGACTTTACAGAATAAAAGGTGATTATGTTAGAAAGGGCCATTTACCTAAGATGTAAGTCAAGGGGGAAAACAATCCTTTTCCCTCCAGCCACGAGGGCTTTCGGATGTACACACTGCGGCTGGCTCTGTCTTTGCACATCCTGTTGGTTCTTCTTGCTGAAGGGCCTGCTGACTTTTCTCTACTTCCCTTTGATAACCTCTACCTGACCTTTGGGAATGTCCTTAAACATCCCTCCCTCAGAGCAGTCCTTCCTGATTCTTCAAGATTGAGTTAGCTTCTCCCTCAAGCAAGGGCTCCCACCATTTCCTGTCTGTAATTCCCCATCATAATAGAATTTTTGCCACACTGTGTTGTGATTGTCTGTTTATATATTTGTCTCCACGGTTCACTAGATGAGATCTCTTAAGGGAATATGTTTCACTGACTCCTATTCTCCTATTATCTATTGGAGGGTCTAGGATACAGCAGATGCTTTATAAGTATTTGGTGAATTAAAGGATGAATGGGTGGATAAATGAATGAATAATTGGTAGATTCATGGCCTCCCGAGAACATTCACAATATCTAAGTCCAACTAGTCTCTCAAAGATGACAGTAGGTTAAAGGTAGATTTTTCAATAGAATAGCACAAAGATTATCCCAAGCCAGTCTACTGTAGGTGTATTAGTTACCTAATCGTGTGTAACAAATAACTCCATAATTTAGTGGCTTAGAACAAGAAGAGCAATTCATTATTTTGCACTTTCTGTGAGCCAGGCCTTTAGGAGTCACTTTGTTGGGTGCGTCTAGCTCAGGTTTCTCATGAGGCTGCAGTCAGATGTAGCCTGGGGCTGTGTCATCTGAAGGTTTGACTATGGCTGGAGGATACCCTTCCCGGGAGGTTCGCTCATGTTGATGGCAAGTTGGAGTTGGTAAGTCGGCTCCTCTCCACTTGGGCCTCTTCCTGGGGCTTCTTGAATATCCTAATCACGTGGTAGCTGACTGCTCACTCTAGGAGACCAAAGGGGAACTGCAGTGCCTTCTGTAACGTCGCCTTGGAAGTCACACGCTTTGCCGCGTTCTATAAATAAGGTGGCTGTGATTCAGTGTGGGACGGAACATGACAAGGAGAGAATACAAGGAGGCGAGGGTCATGGGGCCATCTTGGAGTTCTGTTATCTTAACAGGCTGTGTGAAGTCTCCCCTTCGAGAGGGGAATCAGAGTCTTTTCACTTGGCCATACCCCAGAGGGGTGTTTGGGAAGGTCGTAAAGAGAGGGTTAAACCCATGGAAACTGCACATGAGCTACACGTGAGTTGTTGACAGGCAAAGAGTCTTTGACTTATCTTCCACCTTTCACCTATGTTCTCCCCTGCCCTTTGTAATACAAATAAATTTCCACAACGCCCCTCTTTGGTGGGTGTTATTTTCCTTATTACAGACGATAAGTTAGGGTCAAAACACAGTCAGGGGAATTGCCCAAGGGTACACCATATGTCACTGTCAGAAGAGGGACTGCAACTCACGGTATCTGAATTCCATGTTTAGACTGGACCACCTTGGGTGCATAATGAGTGGTAGCAAGTGCTGACTTCTCTGAATTTCCTTTTAGCTCTACCTAATCCTTGCTGAATTCATCCCCTAACCGCACACTACACACACCACCACCCCAATCACGGTACAGTTCAAACACAGTACACACAAGCACATTCAGACATACTTACTACACACAAGCTCACACACACACACACACACACACACACACACACACACACACACACACACACACACACACACACACACACACACTCTTACGCTTTCTCCAGGTCTTCTGAAAACCCAAATGGCCTCTTCATGATAGCCTCTCTCTTGTGCCAATACGGGGCCCCTAGGCAGGACTTTTAGAATAAGAGCCACGGCTCCCACATTCAGAATGAGAAAGCTGTAATTTTCGTATAGTATCTCCTCACCAATTGTAAATCAGTCATTTTAAGGATGCCTCTCATTCTTGTTTCTCTTCAGGCAGCTCTTACTCCTCTCTGGAAAAAGCAAAGATTTGCTTTATAGCTAACTGCAGGACTGAAATGACATATAAAATAGCAACAGCAGGGAACAAATGTGTCCCTAAAGTGGCAATATGGTGCCTTTTTGTGTGTTTTAAAGCTTTGGAGTGAGAGGCAATTTTTCTTTTCCAGCTTCTATTTGAATAGGTATTGAAAATTTAGAAAACAATATTAGGTATATTCAGTAATGGGTCCTGACCTGAGTTGTTCTGTACTATCAGTGGTAGGGATATATATATTTTAAATATATTCCAGTAATAGTCTGGCCAGCTGCCCTAACAATATTTGCAGGGCAGAGCTATCAAGCTAATAACAAAGACTGTTCCATTATTAGGTGTGGGGTTTTTCTTTTATTATAAGATACTTTTCCCACCAAAATCGCTGGTGTTGTATATCCTTAATTGAAAAAACATAGAATAAAACCCATTTTATTCCCTCCTTCATCTTTCCTTTTCTTTCTTTCAGTGTAAGAAATAGCTATTCTGACCAGCAAGCCTATTTTCATTTTTTTCCTTTTATTTTTGTCAAATACGACAATTCAAACATTTCTTTTGAAACAAAGAGCCCCAAAGCCAAAGTAATGTCTATATTTCTCCAAACTCCCTGTAGTATCAATAAATCCAAAGGGCTGACAGCATGGGGGAAAGTTCTATGCGGAGAAAAAGAGCAAATTGGATCAGCAGTGCTGTTCGTTATCCTCCGTATTAGAAAGGTGCTGCCAAGGGTTATTTCCTGGAGGGGAGACCCCTGTGTGACCTGCCTTCCTCACCACACTGCCTGTGTGAGGTCTCCCTCAGTATCGAGACTTGAAAGCGTCATTTCAAAAAGGGAAGGACTGCCTGTCCTTTTTTCTTCTGTCCGTGCCCCTTCTCCCCTCCTTGTTTTACATTGCTAAATTAAGGTCTTCTTCTGTCCCTCTCAACATTCAACACATGTAAGACTGTGGAAAAACTTAGCCCCTGACGGCCATCATCTTGCAGCAATTGTGGGAAGAAGAGGGATGCCACACACTGAGGCATGCTCCATCCCCTCCCATGAGGTGGGAGAATTTCCCACAGTGCCCAGAGGCATGGCTTGGTGGAGATGGACCATGGCCTTGATTGGACCATGGCCTCGATTGGACCATGGAGGATGGACCATTCTTCATTGGCCACTGACAACCTGGGCAACCTTGGACTTCTCTGCCCAGTCTTCCCTTCTGGAAGATGATCTGCTAGTTCCCTTCTGTTTCTAAAGCTTCTCTTACTCTAGGATGCCAGGCTCATGGGAGGCGTTTCTAGATCGTAGGCTGGAGGAGGGGAGCGTCTCAGGATTGGTGATAACCCATGTGCACAGTGAATTGGGACTGGAGAAGAGGAAAAATGGAGTTTTACAAGTGGCCTGTGTTGTGGCATAAGGGGACTATTAGTCATGCACTGTCCTCTTACAGATTCTAAACCATATGAGAATTGGATGCAGAGGCGGGGGTCCAAAAGTCAGCCTAACTGTTGGCAACATTGGATGGAAAACCTGGTGTGGATCTAGGCTCAGATGGGCTTCCCTCTCCTTCCTTCCCTGGTTGCCCCTCTCCCAGGTAATAATATCATACACTTAGCATTTAATATGTGTTCCAAGCCCTCAATATAGATAAGAAACTCACTTGATTCTGACAGCAAGCCTTTGCAGTAGATAACTGTTCTGATGCTCATGTTATGGGTGAGAACACTGAGGCACAGGTCAGCTGTGTAGCTGCCCCGGGCCGTACAGCTCTTGCGGCAGAATTGGCGTTGGCACCCAGCGCTCGCATCCACTGGTCTGGAACAGGCAGAGTGGCCAGAGAGAAGAGCTGGCTTCCATACCCGAGCAGGTCAGGGATGACAGCAGAGAGGCGAGTATGTGAGGGCCTGGACGGGTATGCCAGGTGCCCTGAAGACCCTTCTCTAACCTCACCCATGGCATCCTCACTCTCAGAGCCTGAGTAGCACCTGGAACCCTCACATGTGTGCTACGCTGCCTTCTAATCCTGACCCAGGGTTCACGTGCTTCCCACATTCAGGACTTTCACATTGGCATTCTCAAAATAAACTAGGTTGCAGAGCTCATGTGAGTAAAGGCACAGGCTTTCCTAGTATTTTAGTTACTTGTCCAGGTATGGGTAATAGTAAACTTGAAGGGCAACTGAGTTTTTCAAAACGTCTTGCATGTCAGCTGGGATCTGAGCCTCTTCCCAGCTCTGTGAGGTTGGAGTGCAGTGGGTTTCACTGTTCCAACCTCCCAGTTGGGGACCTGAGGCTCCCTGGGACTCTCCACTGACTGAGGGTCCCGGTGCTGACAACAGAGGGGTGGGTTCCTGGAGTCCAGATTAAGGCTGTGAGAATTACTCTGAACCCCAGGTTGTGATGGAGGAGGAATCTGAACGCACCCCATGTCCGGCCTGGCTTGTGGATCCCTGGGAGCAGTCATCCAAGTGAGGTGACTTTTGGGGACACAGAGTGGGTGGCATGTGCCAGGGGTGGTTTGTGTTTGGAGGAAGGGGCTTGCCTGGTGAGGGCTCTCCCCTCCCCACCTCCCTGGGGCTCTTTGATTCTCAGAAAGGACTGTGAGGACAGAAGGGAAACATGAAGGCCAGGAGAGCCGGTCTGAGGCAGGTCTTGTGGGGTGAAGTGGCTGTTACGGAAACCTAGGCTGTTTAGTTCATGGCTAATACAAAAGGAATTTATGAAAGAGGAATATTAAAACAAACAAATAATTAAAAAAATAACAAACTTTTACTGACTTACCCTTGACTGTCCTGGTCTGGTTAGCCGTGGGGCATCTTTGGATTATTTTTATTAGCTTAGAAATAGTCAAATATTGACCTACAAAAACAGAAATTTCATAGTTTCTTCTTAATATTTTTGGCATACTGTGAATTTCATTATAGAGAACTTAAGTTGCTTTTTTCTCTTTTGATCCACTTTCGGAAAAAGTAGTGAAGGGACTTATGTGTCTTCAGGGTCGGTAATGGCTTGAGAAGAGGAACCACGAAGCAGTGGCTGGGGAGGGGGGTCGGGGGTTGCAGAAAGGAAGCCTTTTCAATATTAATTTAAAACTTCTTTATGCTGCACTCCCCTACCTGAGTAAATAAATAAGTACACTGACTGCTGGGGGCCTCGACAATATTCACGGTAACAGTAACTGCAGTGTGTGTGGAGTAGCGCCAGGTACTCTACTAAGGATGTGACATACGTGATCTCGTTTGCTCCTTACAAAAGCCCGTTTTACAGACAAGCCAGGCTCAGAGGGGTTTAGTAACTTGCCCAAGGTCACACTGCTCATAAGAAGGTGGTGTCTGTCTGAATCTAGAAGCTTCTCTTCACCATTGTACTATGCAGACATCCAAAGGCAGCATTCAGGAATTCCCTGGCGGTCCAGTGGTTGGGACTCCCTGCTTTCACTGCCGGGCCCGAAACAAAGGCAGTGTGCACTCAGCATTCGAACACTCACTGAGTCCCTAGTGGACCAAACACTGCATTCGGTGCTGGCAGGAGGCTGTTATATTGATTTCAACCTGTGGGTCAGTTAGCACATTCCTAGGGGGATGTGTATCTCCTGCTGTCTATCTGCTTTTCCCAATGGCATTACACAGCAGGTAAACTTAGGCTTTCTAACCCAAGCTTGGGAGACAGTGGTTAGGAAGCAAGATGTGTACAGAAATGGCGAATAGGAGAGAAGAAGGTCAGAGGCTTGCATTTTCCTGGAGTCACCTTGAGACTGAAGCTTCTCCTGGGAGGAGAGCTTTGAAGACGCCCCGGGCCACCCTCCCCATCAGAGGATGTTGAAGGGGTCAGATGGATAGGGTACATGTGCAGACTGTTAAGAACAGAGGCACAAGCCCTGAGGCCTTTTCCAGACTTGGATGTAGATGGGGAAATTAGTAAGGCTTCTTACTAATTCAGCCATTTAATCCCCAGTGAAGTTCAATGTCAGTGTCATTTTTGGACTTATGAGTGTCATGAGGCTGGTTGCCTTGTGTTGATAATGGTAATGAGTAAACATTACAGCCACATTCATTGCTGAATCTCTGGTGATCATGATATGAGCAGCATTTATGGAGTGTCCACTATTTTTTTAAGTCCTCTAGGTATATGTTTCCATGCCTCTGCCTCAAAAGAGATATCATGATCCCTTTTTTAGCTTGAAAAAATGCAATCACAGAGGTTTAGGAAAATTGAATTGTTCGCTCACGGTTACCCAGGGGCAAGGTCATCCTTTGAACCCGTGTCTGCCCAACTCTGAGGCCTGTGATGTTTGTCCTATTGATTTCAACCTGTGGGTCAGTTAGCACATTAGGCCTCTGTTAAGGACCAGAGCAGGTAGAAACAACCAAGGATAACATACAGCTGGCCCTCAAGATGTTCACAAAAGTATCAGGAAAGGAGATGGATGGCTGAGTGCCAGTGCTGGCTCTGAGCGTGACGAATTTGGCCAGGTTCATTAGCTTTCCTAAGTCTCAGTTTCCTTATCTGTAAAATAGACACAATAAAATTTCCTCCTTGCTAGGGGAGTAGTGAGTGCTGAATGAGAAATCCCTTCAGGGACTCTATTGCATAAGAATAAACACAAAGAAAACTCACGTAGGGCTCACTCCAGCTCCTGCCTACCCCTCTCCACACAGGCCAGCTGTGCCAGCCCTTCCTTGAGTTCTGTGAATGAGCCCTGCTCCCTCCTGCCTCGGGGCCTTTGCATGCATGATTCATCTGCCTGCAACACTCTTGCCCTTTCCCCTCAAATGTTGCTTTTCCAGGAAATCTTCCTTTCCTGACATCCAGATGAAATAAATCCCCTTTCTGAGCTCTACTAACTGCCTACGATTTGTCTTCCTAGCTCTTATCATAGATGTTATACATTTGTAAGATGATTTAATGCACATTTTTCCCAACCAAACTGGGACTTTTCCTACCTAGACTAAACTTGTAATGGCTTGCCTCTGTTTTTTCATGACTGTATCCCTAGCATGTAACACAGTGCTTAGTACATAGCAGTGTCAGATACATGTTTGTTGAATGAATGAATGAATAAAAAAACACCCACTGTGTCTGGCACATAGAAAGCCTTCAAGACATATAAGATATTGTTATGACTATTGTATAAAGTACCAAGAATCAATTCAAGAGTTATATAAAAACCCTTGTTGACAATACAATGATAGCTTTAGGCAGTGTATCAGTTATCTACAGCCACAGTAATGGTGAGTAACAAACTACAAAACTCAGTGGCTCCAACCATATGCACTGATGGAGAATCTGTGGGCTAGCTGGGTGGTTCCTCTGGCTCCACTACAGGCACTAGTGGCTGGTGGTTTTGCTGATCTTGGATGAGTCAGCTATCAGCGATGGCACAGGCTGAGGCAACTGGGGCCACTCACTTCTGCTCCATGTGTTCATCCTCCAGCTTGCTGGCCCGGGGGTGTTCTCCCGGTGAAAGCAGACTGTCTGTGCTCCAGCTCTGGAACACATTGCATCGACCGTAGGGAGGAGCTGGTGCACAGGAAGAAGGGGAAACCTGGTTGGGAACAGTGGCTTTCTTCCCGTTGTGTTTTAGCCCTGTTTTCCAGCTGCTGCTGATTGTGAGCTAATAATGATACATGACAGAATAAATTCTCATCTCCTAAGGAAATGAGGGCTTATTCTCTGCTTTTCCTGGTAGCACTTCCCTCTGGGCAGCAACCCCCCTTTGAATTCACGGGGGCCACGGAGCTGGAGAGCAGAAACAGCTCTTTTTGAGCTTGAGACACAGCCTGAGACGTGATGGATACTTGGTTGTTAATGAAAACCCTGAGGGTCAAATTGTCATGCCTGTGTCAATGGGCAGTGACCTCTCGGAGCCCACACTCAAGTTCAGTGATTGCACTGCCGTTGACAGATGGCAAGTTCTTGGATGGCTTGTCCGTTCACTTTGAGGTCTCCTCCTTCTGTCTCTCTCTGCCTGTCTTTCCTTCCTTTCCCTTCCTTCCTTCCTCCCTGTTTTTCTTTCTCTTTTTCCTCCTTCAAATAAGCATTTCTCAGTGGTTAAATGTTTCTGTTCTATTTATTGCACAGAATGTGGGTATGATCTTCTCCCCTTTTCTCTACACACATAGTTTTCTCCCCACAGCATTCCATAATGAATTCTCATGTTCTGGGAATGTTTACTCCATAGCTCTGGACTTAACTTCACTCAGGCAAGGTGGGAAATCATCCATCCTTGTATATCAGTTAATGACCCAAGGCTGGTTAAGGTGGGAATAAGTGTTCAATAAAACAATCTGTTGTATTTCTCTTCACAGCTCTAATCCCATGTTTAAATGTTTGAGAGATTCTTACTATGAAAAATTATTAACAAAATTTATAAAGTATCAGGCTTCAAAGAATTATGATTTTACAAATGAGGATATGAAGTTCCAAAAGATAAGTAGGTGGTTAAAAATGAATAAAGAGATGTATGTAATTAATAAGTATGTTTCCATTTTATGCCAGGGAGCTAGTCTCAGCCAATACTTTCATGTTTTTGACACTTCTGACTGGGGTCAGTCAGTTTCAGGGACAGGACCGATGAAGGTAATTGCTCCTGGTTCACTGTGGATAATGGCAGGTCCTGGCTGGGGTAGGTGACTTCTTAGCTCAACCATCTGGTCACTTCTTTTTCCCAAATCAAACTCTGGCCACTTCACTGAGAACATATGCAAACATTGACATTTTTAATCCTTGGAGGAGCAAACAGACAGAGAAATCTACATTATATTAGAGAAATATCTGGATTGACAAACCCCATTGGAAGAACATATGCTAGATCAGTGATGAAAAATCTAGTTGATACAGAAAACGTTAATTTAAATGTATCTTTTTTCACAATAATAATTAATATTTATTGGGTACTTAATGATGTGCCAGGCACTGTGATAGGTAGTTTTTTAATTGAAGTATGGTTGATTTACAATGTTGTGTTAGTTTCTGGTGTACAGCAAAGTGATTCAGCGATATATGTATATATATTATATATATACTCTGATATATATTATATATTATATATATTTTATATATACTTTTCCATTATGATTTATTACAGGATATTAAATATAGTTCCCTGTGCTATACAGTAGGACCTTGTGTTTTTGTTGTTTATATATTTTATATATAGTAGTTTATATCTGCTAATCCCAGACTCTTAATTTATCCCTCCCCCACCCCCTTTCCCCTTTGGTAACCATGAGTTTGTTTTCTATGTCTGTGACTCTGTTTCTGTTTTGTAAATAAGTTCATTTGTATCATGTTTTAGATTCCATATATGTGATAGCATATGGTATTTGTCTTTTTCTGCCTGACTTACTTTACTTAGTATGATAATCTCTAGGTCCATCTATGTTGCTGCACATGGCATTATTTTGTTCTTTTTTATAGCTGTAATATTCCATTGTATATATGTACCACATCTTCTTTATCCATTCATCTGTCCATGGACTAAATGTATCTGTTTAAGCTTGCAACAAACTTCTTTTTTCTTTTTAATTAATTAATTTATTTATTTTTGGCTGCGTTGGGTCTTCGTTGCTGTGCACAGTCTTCCTTTAGTTGCGGTGAGTGGGGGCTACTCTTTGTTGCAGTGCGTGGGCTTCTCACTGTGTTGGCTTCTCTTGTTGCAGAGTACCGGCTCTAGGCACGCGGGCTTCAGTAGTTGTGGCATGCGGGCTCAGTACTTGTGGCTTGCGGGCTCTAGAGTGCAGGCTCAGTAGTTGTGGTGCATGGGCTTAGTTGCTCTGCGGCATGTGGGGTCTTCCCGGACCAGGGCTCAAGCCCGTGTCCCCTGCATTGGCAGGCGGATTCTTAACCACTGTGCCACCAGGCAAGTCCCAACAAACCTCTTCTGAACTACCTATTTTTAAATTTTTACTGATTATGTAAATAAAGTTTTATTAGAACATAGTCACACTCATGCATTCTCATATCGTCTGTGGCTGCTTTCCTGCCAAAACAGCCAAGTAGTTGCAACACAGACTCTCTGGCTTACAAAGTCTAAAATCTTTACTCTCTAACCCTTTCCAGGAAAAGTTTCCTGACACCAGCCCTAGAGCCATGTGAACTACTTATTTTAAATTGTGAGTATCATTCCTGGATTAGACTTTGCTAAACTCTCTAAGAGTGTAGAATGATATCATCCAGAAAGTACTTAAATTATACTTCTTAACTGAAGCTTTAGGGACTGTGAATCCATTAACTAAAGATTTATTTTCTAGTAACTATCCAAAGTAGTGCTCCCTACAAAGTAAAGTTTGCGTTTATTTTGAACTTGTAAAATATGCAGCTACCAAAATAGCATCATTTAACCACGAGATAACTTGTTGAGTTCTGGGGTTAAGCCAGGCATTTCTAATTTATAAATACTGAGGAGACACCTCACCACACACAAAGCGCAGAATAAGGTCCCAGTTCATCTGCTCTCAAAGACCCGTAATACTCAAATATCGTGAACATGTTGCATCTTTATTGTACTATTACTGTTTTTGTGTTAATTTAATTAATTGTGATTGGCATAATGGTGAGATGGGCAAAGATTTATTAAAGCACTACATGGTGGGGGGGCAGTTAGGCTGTTAAAAACAACTGAAATAGGTTTCCTGATTCATTACACATGTTCAGCTGACCGATTCCATTCAGCCAAATAGCCCACTCCAGGAGCACCTAGATCAGACTCTGGAGAAAAGAGAACCTTCTCTGATACAGACTCCTGATTTTGAGCTGTGGCCATGATCCACTCCTTGAGCTTCAGTCTATGTAGTTCTTACCTGGTAAAGCCCAACCTTACTCTTTCTTCTACGTCCCTCCATTTCTTTTCTCTGTAGAACAGAAATGATTTCCTTGGCTTCCTTCCACAGTCCTCTTCCTCCCCAGCCCGGCTTCCTCAGGTCTACCACCTGCGGTGACGCACGTCATTGTCTAACCCCATCCTAGGACCATCACAGGTACGGTTTGTCTCTGCCTGAGATTTCTCCATCCCTTTACCTGTAGCACTGGTTGAGGCCTTAGTACCCAGAGCAGTCTGTAGCAATGGCGACGGGTCAGGAGTCTGGAACTGCAACTGCGTTCCTCAGATTCCCCAGCACTTCCCACTTGTTGTTGGGACAGCTTGTTATTTCTCTCTGAACTCTCCCAAGACACTCTTTCCAATTACCATCAAGTGGACAATACTGAATTTCCTACTCTTCGTGACTGGTCTTTCTGAATATTTTCTTCCCTCTTTCAGCTGGACCTTTTTTTTTTTTTTTCATTTTAACATCTTTATTGGAGAATAATTGCTTTACAATGGTATGTTAGTTTCAGCTTCACAACAAAATGAATCAGTTATATATATACATATGTTCCCATATCTCTTCCCGCTGGCGTCTCCCTCCCTCCCACCCTCCCTATCCCACCCCTCCAGGCGGTCACAAAGCACCGAGCTGATCTCCCTGTGCTATGCGGCTGCTTCCCACTAGCTATCTACCTTACGTTTGGTAGTGTATATATGTCCATGCCTCTCTCTCGCTTTGTCACAGCTCACCCTTCCTCCTCCCCATGTCCTCAAGTCCATTCTCCAGTAGGTCTGTGTCTTTATTCCTGTCTTACCCCTAGGTTCTTCATGACATTTTTTTTCTTAAATTCCATATATATGTGTTAGCATACGGTATTTGTCTCTCTCTTTCTGACTTACTTCACTCTGTATGACAGACTCTAGGTCTATCCACCTCATTACAAATAGCTCAATTTCGTTTCTTTTTATGGATGAGTAATATTCCATTGTATATATGTGCCACGTCTTCTTTATCCATTCATCCGATGATGGACATTTAGGTTGTTTCCACCTCTGGGCTATTGTAAATAGAGCTGCAATGAACATTTTGGTACATGACTCTTTTTGAATTATGCTTTTCTCAGGGTATATGCCCAGTAGTGGGATTGCTGGGTCATATGGTAGTTCTATTTTTAGTTTTTTAAGGAACCTCCATACTGTTCTCCACAGTGGCTGTATCAATTTACATTCCCACCAACAGTGTAAGAGGGTTCCCTTTTCTCCACACCCTCTCCAGCATTTATTGTTTCTAGATTTTTTGATGATGGCCATTCTGACTGGTGTAAGATGATATCTCATTGTAGTTTTGATTTGCATTTCTCTAATGATTAGTGATGTTGAGCATCCTTTCATGTGTTTTTTGGCAATCTGTATATCTTCTTTGGAGAAATGTCTATTTAGATCTTCTGCCCATTTTTGGATTGGGTTGTTTGTTTTTTGGATATTGAGCTGCCTGAGCTGCTTGTATAGTTTGGACATTAATCCTTTGTCAGTTGCTTCATTTGCAAATATTTTCTCCCATTTGGATGGTTGTCTTGTTTATGGTTTCCTTGGCTGTGCAAAAGCTTTTAAGTTTCATTAGGTCCCATTTGTTTATTTTTGTTTTTATTTCCATTTCTCTAGGAGGTGGGTCAAAAAGGACCTTGCTGTGATTTATGTCATAGAGTGTCCTGCCTATGTTTTCCTCTAAGAGTTTGATAGTTTCTGGCCTTACATTTAGGTCTTTAATCCATTTTGAGCTTATTTTTGTGTATGGTGTTAGGGAGTGATCTCATACTTTTACATGTAGCTGTCCAGTTTTCCCAGCACCACTTATTGAAGAGGCTGTCCTTTCTCCACTGTACATTCCTGCCTCCTTTATCAAAGATAAGGTGACCATATATGCGTGGGTTTATCTCTGGGCTTTCTATCCTGTTCCATTGATCTATCTTTCTGTTTTTGTGCCAGTACCATACTGTCTTGATTACTGTAGCTTTGTAGTATAGTCTGAAGTCAGGAAGCCTGATTCCTCCAGCTCCGTTTTTCGTTCCCAAGATTGCTTTGGCTATTCGGGGTCTTTTGTGTTTCCATACAAATTGTGAAATTTTTTGTTCTAGTTCTGTGAAAAATGCCAGTGGTAGTTTGACAGGGATTGCATTGAATCTGTAGATTGCTTTGGGTAGTACAGTCATTTTCACAATGTTGATTCTTCCAATCCAAGAACATGGTATATCTCTCCATCTATTTGTATCATCTTTACTTTCTTTCATCAGTGTCTTATAATTTTCTGTATACAGGTCTTTTGTCTCCTTAGGTAGGTTTATTCCTAGATATTTTATTCTTTTTGTTGCAATGGTAAATGGAAGTGTTTTCTTGATTTCACTTTCAGATTTTTCATCCTTAGTGTATAGGAATGCCAGAGATTTCTGTGCATTAATTTTGTATCCTGCTACTTTACCAAATTCATTGATTAGCTCTAGTAGTTTTCTGGTAGCATCTTTAGGATTCTCTATGTATAGTATCATGTCATCTGCAAAGAGTGACAGCTTTACTTCTTCTTTTCCGATTTGGATTCCTTTTATTTCCTTTTCTTCTCTGATTGCTGTGGCTAAAACTTCCAAAACTATGTTGAATAAGAGTGGTGAGAGTGGGCAACCTTGTCTTCTTCCTGTTCTTAGTGGAAACGCTTTCAGTTTTTCACCATTGAGGATGATGTTGGCTGTGGGTTTGTCATATATGGCCTTTATTATGTTGAGGAAAGTTCCCTCTATGCCTACTTTCTGCAGGGTTTTTATCGTAAATGGGGGTTGAATTTTGTCAAAAGCTTTCTCTGCATCTATTGAGATGATCATACGGTTTTTCTCCTTCAATTTGTTAATGTGGTGTATCACGTTGATTGATTTGCATATATTGAAGAATCCTTGCATTCCTGGAATAAATCCCACTTGATCATGGTGTATGATCCGTTTAATGTACTGTTGGATTCTGTTTGCTAGTATCTTGTTGAGGATTTTTGCATCTATGTTCATCAGTGATATTGGTCTGTAGTTTTCTTTCTTTGTGACATCCTTGTCTGGTTTTGGTATCAGGGTGATGGTGGCCTCGTAAAATGAGTTGGGGAGTGTTCCTCCCTCTGCTATATTTTGGAAGAGTTTGAGAAGGATAGGTGATAGCTCTTCTCTAAATGTTTGGTAGAATTCGCCTGTGAAGCCATCTGGTCCTGGGCTTTTGCTTGTTGGAAGATTTTTAATCACAGCTTCAATTTCGGTGCTTGTGATTGGTCTGTTCATATTTTCTATTTCTTCCTGATTCAGTCTCAGAAGGTTGTGCCTTTCTAAGAATTTGTCCATTTCTTCCAGGTTGTCCATTTTATTGGCATAGAGTTGCTTATAGTAATCTCTCATGATCTTTTGTATTTCTGCAGTGTCAGTTGTTACTTCTCCTTTTTCATTTCTAATTCTATTGATTTCAGTCTTCTTCCTTTTTTTCTTGATGAGTCTGGCTAATGGTTTATCAATTTTGTTTATCCTTTCAAACAACCAGCTTTTAGTTTTATTGATCTTTGCTATCGTTTCCTTCATTTCTTTTTCATTTATTTCTGATCTGATTTTTATGATTTCTTTCCTTCTGCTAACTTTGGGGTTTTTTTGTTCTTCTTTCTCTAATTGCTTTAGGTGCAAGGTTAGGTTGTTTATTCGAGATGTTTCCTGTTTCTTAAGGTAGGATTGTATTGCTATAAACTTCCCTCTTAGAACTGCTTTTGCTGCATCCCATAGATTTTGAGTCGTCGTTTCTCCATTGTCATTTGTTTCTAGGTATTTTTTGATTTCCTCTTTGATTTCTTCAGTGATCACTTCGTTATTAAGTAGTGTATTGTTTAGCGTCGATGTGTTTGTATTTTTTACAGATCTTTTCCTGTAATTGATATCTAGTCTCATAGCGTTGTGGTCAGAAAAGATACTTGATACAGTTTCAGTTTTCTTAAATTTACCAAGGCTTGATTTGTGACCCAAGATATGATCTATCCTGGCGAATGTTCCATGAGCACTTGAGAAGAAAGTGTATTCTGTTGTTTTTGAATGGAAAGTCCTATAAATATCAATTAAGTCCATCTTGTTTAATGTATCATTTAAAGCTTGTGTTTCCTTATTTATTTTCATTTTGGATGATCTGTCGATTGGTGAAAGTGGGGTGTTAAAAGTCCCCTACTATGACTGTGTTACTGTCGATTTCCCCTTTTATGGCTGTCAGTATTTGCTTTATGTATTGAGGTGCTCCTATGTTGGGTGCATAAATATTTACAATTGTTATAACTTCTTCTTGGATCGATCCCTTGATCATTATGTAGTGTCCTTCTTTGTCTCTTGTAATAGTCTTTATTTTAAAGTCTATTTTGTCTGATATGAGAATTGCTACTCCAGCTTTCTTTTGGTTTCCATTTGCATGAAATACCTTTTTCCATCGCCTTACTTTCAGTCTGTATGTGTCTCTAGGTCTGAAGTGGGTCTCTTGTAGACAGCAAATATATGGGTCTTGTTTTTGTATCCATTCAGCCAATCTGTGTCTTTTGGTGGGAGCATTTAGTCCATTTACATTTAAGGTAATTATTGATATGTATGTTCCCATTCCCATTTGCTTAATCATTTTGGGTTCGTTATTGTAGGTCTTTTCCTTCTTTTTTGTTTCTTGCCTAGAGAAGTTCCTTTAGCATTTGTTGTAAAGCTGGTTTGGTGGTGCTGAACTCTCTCAGCTTTTGCTTGTCTGTAAAAGTTTTAATTTCTCCATCAAATCTGAATGAGATCCTTGCTGGGTAGAGTAATCTTGGTTGCAGGTTTTTCTCCTTCAACACTTTCAATATGTCCTGCCACACCCTTCTGGCTTGCAGAGTTTCTGCTGAAAGATCAGCTGTTAACCTTATGGGGATTCCCTTGTGTGTTATTTGTTGTTTTTCCCTTGCTGCTTTTAATATGCTTTCTTTGTATTTAATTTTTGACAGTTTGATTAATATGTGTCTTGGCGTATTTCTCCTTGGATTTATCCTGTATGGGACTCTCTGTGCTTCCTGGACTTGATTAACTATTTCCTTTCCCATATTAGGGAAGTTTTCAACTATAATCTCTTCAAATATATTCTCAGTCCCTTTCTTTTTCTCTTCTTCTTCTGGAACCCCTATAATTCGAATGTTGGTGCGTTTAATGTTGTCCCAGAGGTCTCTGAGACTGTCCTCAGTTCTTTTCATTCTTTTTTCTTTATTCTGCTCTGCAGTAGTTATTTCCACTATTTTATATTCCAGGTCACTTATCCGTTCTTCTGCCTCAGTTATTCTGCTATTGATCCCATCTAGAGTATTTTTCATTTCATTTATTGTGTTGTTCATCATTGTTTATTTCATCTTTAGTTCTTCTAGGTCCTTGTTAACTGATTCTTGCATTTTGTCTATTCTATTTCCAAGATTTTGGATCATCTTTACTATCATTATTCTGAATTCTTTTTCAGGTAGACTGCCTATTTCCTCTTCATTTGTTAGGTCTGGTGGGTTTTTATCTTGCTCCTTCATCTGCTGTGTGTTTTTCTGTCTTTTCATTTTGCTTATCTTACTGTGTTTGAGGTCTCCTTTTTGCAGGCTGAAGCTTCGTAGTTCCTGTTGTTTTTAGTGTCTGTCCCCAGTGGCTAAGGTTGGTTCAGTGGGTTGCGTAGGCTTCCTGATGGAGGGTACTAGGGCCTGTGTTCTGGTGGATGAGGCTGGATCTTGTCTTTCTGGTGGGCAGGTCCACGTCTGGTGGTGTGTTTTGGGGTGTCTGTAGACTTATTATGATTTTGGGCAGCCTCTCTGCTAATGGGTGGGGTTGTGTTCCTGCCTTGCTAGTTGTTTGGCATAGGATGTCCAGCACTGTAGCTTGCTGGTCGTTGAGTGAAGCTGGTTGCTGGTGTTGAGATGGAGATCTCTGGGAGATTTTCACCGTTTGATATTATGTGCAGCTCGGAGGCCTCTTGTGGACCAGTGTCCTGAAGTTGGCTCTCCCACCTCATAGGCACAGCACTAACTCCTGGTGGCAGCACCAAGAGCCTTTCATCCACAGGGCTCCTTAATTTGGGATGAGTCTTTGTCTATTCATGTATTCCACAGATGCAGGTACATCAAGTTGATTGTGGAGCTTTAATCCGCTGCTTCTGAGGCTGCTGGGAGAGATTTCCCTTTCTCTTCTTTGTTCTCACAGCTCCCAGGGGCTCAGCTTTGGATTTGGCCCCGCCTGTGCGTGTAGGTCGCCGGAGGGCATCTGTTCTTTGCTCAGGCAGGACGGGGTTAAAGGAGCGGCTGATTCGGAGGCTCTGGCTCACTCAGTCCCGAGGGGCGGGGGGGTTAGGGAGGGTCACGGAGTGCGGGGCGGGCCTGTGGCGGCAGAGGCCAGTGTGAAGTTGCAGCAGCCTGAGGCGTGCTGTGTGTTCTCCCGGGGGAGTTGTCCCTGGATCCCGGGACCCTGGCAGTGGCGGGCTGCACAGGCTCCCCGGAAGGGGGGTGTAGATAGTGACCTGTGTTCGCACACAGGCTTCTTGGTGGCGGCAGCAGCGGCCTTAGCGTCTCATGCCTGTCTCTAGGGTCTGCACTTTTAGCCGCGGCTTGCGCGCGTCTCTGGAGCTCCTTTAAGCAGCGGTCTTAATCCCCTCTCCTCGCGCACCAGGAAATAAAGAGGGAAGAAGAAGTCTCTTGCCTCTTCGGCAGGTCCAGACTTTTCCCCGGACTCCCTCCCGGCTAGCCGTGGCGCACTAGCCCGCTGCAGGCTGTGTTCACGCCGCCAACCCCAGTCCTCTCCCGGCGCTCCGACAGAAGCCGGAGCCTCAGCTCCCAGCCCTGCCCGCCCCGGCGGGCGAGCAGACAAGCCTCTCGGGCTGGTGAGTGCCGGTCGGCCCTGATCCTCTGCGGGAATCTCCCCGCTTTGCCCTCCGCACCCCTGTTGCTGTGCTCTCCTCCGCGGCTTCGGAGCTCCCCCACTCTGCCACCCGTAGTCTCCGCCCGCGAAGGGTCTTCCTAGTGTGTGGACACTTTTCCTCCTTCACAGCTCCCTCCCGCTGGTGCAGGACCCGTCCCTATCCTTTTGTGTCTGTTTATTTTTTTCTTTTGCCCTAACCAGGTACGTGGGGGGTTTCTTGCCTTTTGGGAGGTCTGAGGTCTTCTGCCAGCGTTCAGTAGGTGTTCTGTAGGAGTTGTTCCACGTGTAGATGTATTTCTGGTGTATCTGTGGGGAGGAAGGTGATCTCCGCGTCTTAGTCTTCCGCCATCTTCCCGGAAGTCTCGAGAATTTGCATTCTCAGCTGGACCTTTATCCAGTATCTGTCCTGTCCTAATTACAGATCAGGGCGCCTCTCACTTTTCCCATTTGACTCTTGCCAACAGGCTCTTCCCAGGACACTTTGTGGCTCACGCTAGAAAAGGCAGTGGATCAGAGAATTGCAAATATCCTTTAAGTGCTGTGATTAAGTGGTAGACACATGTGTGTTGTAAATTACACCAAACTAAGTTTTATCTTTCTGAAGTAGTGTTGATTTACAATATATTAGTTTCAAGTGTACAGCATAGATTCAACATTTTTATAGGTTATACTCCTTTTAAAGTTATTATAAAATATTGGCTATATTTCCTGTGCTGTATAATATATCCTTGTATCTTATTTAGTTTATATGTAGTATTTTGTACTTCTTAATCCCTTACCCCTATCTTGCCCATCCCTTCTTCCCTCTCCCACTGGTACCCCCTAGTTTGTTCTCTGTATCTGTGACTCTGTTTCTCCAAACTAACTTTTATCCTTTGAAAGCCAATGAAGTCCCCATGACATAGCTGTTATGTCAACAGACAGTCCAATAGCATTGAACCTGTGGTTGAATTTAATCTGGATGGTCGCTCAGTTTCGTAAATTAAGGGTGCATTGATCTGGTAAATTATTGAAATCACAATGATATGATGTTTTAAGTTAGTTCATGAGTAGGTGGATGTAAAGGGAGAATTGAGAAAATAGGCTATTGTAAAAATCATCCTAGTCTATTTCTTTTCTTTTCTTTTTTTGATCTACACAACTTGATTGTAAAAGAACTATAAAACCCAGAGAAGATCACAGGTTACTGCATATCAAAGCTCAAAAAGATATTTTGAGAAGTTAAATTTCTAGGGTCGTATACTTTGTATCAGTTGCAGAGCTGGGATCAGACCATAACAGCTCTTTGACAATGGTGTGCAAATAAATTTCAAATTTGATAAATTTGTTAATAATCTTTGCTATTTTAGAGATTGTGTGGCCTAATGAAGATCTGCTTTGCAGTACATGCTAGATGAGAGTAAAAGTCAGTGGTACTTGTGCTAAAATCAGAAACTCAGGTGACCACCAAGGTGTAGGGCAAACTCATTTGCCAGTGTTATCACAGAATGCTTCCATTCAGGACAGTGACAACGTTTTAGATCTCTTGGCATCTAGTGCAACCCTTTGAGATAAATAAATACATTTTTAAGGGACGTGCTTAAAGCATTGCTTTGATTTATTTTTTAAAAGATAAATTAATAACCCATATCCCCACCCAGCAACACTCAGTGATTTGATGTGCATATACCTCTATCCTATTTGTTCACATAAAGGATCATCCACACATTAAGGTAAACCTGTCGTGTGCCCATTAGTGAATCATCACTGCATTAAGAGGCTTTCAATACCGAATCTTTCTAATGTTGTTAGACAACCTTGACCTTCAGTTTCTTGCAATGTGAATAATATTGCATCGTATCTACAGAGAACAGTATAATCATCTTTTCTATTCGTGGCACTAAGACAGTCAACAGTATTTGATACAATCAGCATGTGTCTTGATACGGAAGGCACATGGTGACAAGCCTAACTGAATGTAGTTATTCGGCTGTCATGAAATGCACCTTATGGTGATAAACTTCCGCCATAAAATTGGAAGACTATCACATAAACATGTTCCACGAAGAAATACACTCGCAGAATTCATGGCTGGGTTATTGTTGGAAAACAGCATTCTATTTATTGTGCTGTGGTTTTTACAATGTGTGTCAGTGTTTGGATGTTCATTACGTTTTACAATGAAGTAATTACGGGCTGGTGATTTCTCAGTTCTGAACAGCAGTTCTATCTAATTAGTGAACAATAAATTGAAGTAGTTAGATTAGGGAAATTTTTTTTAACATCTTTATTGGAGTATAATTGCTTACAATGGTGTGTTAGTTTCTGCTGTATAACAAAGTGACTCAGCTATACATATACATATATCCCCATATCTCCTCTCTCTTGTGACTCCCTCCCACCCTCCCTGTCCCACCCCTCTCGGTGGTCACAAAGGACAGAGCTGATCTCCCTGTGCTATGCAGCTGCTTCCCACTAGCTATCTGTTTTACGTTTGGTAGTGTATATATGTCCATACCACTCTCTCACTTCGTCCCAGCTTACCCTTCCTCCTCCCCGTGTCCTCAAGTCCATTCTCTACGTCTGCGTCTTTATTCTTGTCCTGCCCCTAGGTTCTTCAGATGCATTTGTTTTTTTTTTAGATTCCATATATATATGTTAGCATATGTTGAACGGACTTAGCAGGGCCAGCTAATTCTCAGTGTATAGACGTATTGTTTAAACTTAAGGTCTCAAACTACATGCATTTTTCAATTTTATGGTAATTGTTTTTTCTACCAGCTTTTTTCTTTTACCTTAGTCTCTGCTTTTTCTCTCTTTCTCTAATATCACTGCATTATTAACTAATAAAATGACACATTAATGGTGCTGATGAACTGAGATATACCACTGAGGCTAAGCATATTACCATCCAGTGTGCTTACATGGCCCCTAAACTGATAGTATACAACGTATTTCAAGACATTTGTCCTTGAGTTTTCTTATGCCCCTGGGATTGATCTTTGCATTCTGGTGCCTGCTCTCCAGCGATGGATGGACGATGGTAGGAGGGGCTGTTCCTGGAATCTGCGTGCCGGGAACCCAGCCTCACTGGTTTTGCTGAGGAAGGGTCTGAGATCTCACTTTCCTCTCACAGAGCTAGGAACTATCTGTATTGTTACAATTTTTATCACATATCCCGGATGTTCAGTCTATGTTTTGTAGATTCATGCCTTGAAAAAGAGCCACAACTACCTTCAAATTCCATGCATGGTAATGATAGGTAAATATTTTCTAAAGAAAAAATTTAACAACAGAGACGACCATAGCCAGATACAAATCAAGACAAGTAATTTGAAAAGCTGGGACTCAGACCCAGCCTTTCCCCTGGGGCCTTGCCCCGCTGCCTGCAAGCCGTGTTAACCGGGTCTTCAGCACTCCCAGTAACCTCTAAGATAGCAACCCCAGATGCTGCTGGCAGGTCTGGTTCTTTGGGTCTGTGGGGTGTTAGTCAGGGAGGAGCCAAGGCTGGAACGGAGGAGAGGGGTAAGGAGAATGAGAGAATAGAAAAGACTCCAGCAGGCAAGTAATAATGGAAGGAATAGCAGTGTAGCAATACGAAGCCAAAAATAGATTTTAAAGGGACACTAAATCATAATAAAAAGAGCAATTCACCAAGAATGTATTACAGCCAGGTATATGAACCTAAAAACACAGCCTTAAATATATATGAAACAAACACTGACATGGTTTATGGAGAAAAAATTTTAAATTACAATCATTGTGGGAGATTTTTAACACTTGCCTACGGAAAACTGGATAGAAAAAAAAAATTGTAAGGATATAGAAAACTAGAGACCTTTTTTAAGAGCTGATTTAAAGGTGGCAACCACTCCTCAGTTTTAGAGTTTGGTTATCAGGAGAAAATACAGGCCCAGTGCTGCTGGAACACCAGATCTCCCAAGAGAAGTTTAGAACCAAAATTTTCAGGTAAGATCTTATTGATAGTGTGACAGTTGGCCTGAGGCTTAAATAATACCAGAATACAGAGCACCTGGCGTGTAGTAGACACACAATAATTTATAGCTCCCCTCTTCCCTTTTGGGAACAAGTCTATTTCCCATAGTAGGGGCTGGGAGGGGCACTGAGTTGTTAGAATTGGTTCTAGATCAGTTCTAGATATACAGGGACAAGGAATGCAAGCCTGCCCCAAAATGCCTTTCTCACCAGCCTGTTTGGATTCATTTTTCCATCCTTGAAATGTCCCTCTTCAAAGTTTAACAAGTCAGGCTAGGGAGTTGCTTCCAGAACACTGTTGAAATGCACACATCTTTTCTGAGGATGGACCTCTGTCATCGACTCATAAATAGGAATGGACTTTCATAGTGGCACATTGAAGACATCACCTTGTGTCTTGCGAAATCCTGGAATATTGCGTTTAAAGCCCCTGCAAGGGATCATCTCTTATCAATGACTCCTTAACCTGTTAGGATGAAAAACACTTGAGATAATCTGTCAACATCAACACATCACCCCTGGAATGTGCTTCTGTCCACCTGCACATGAAACGTCATGTACAATTCAGGGTGTCCATGGCTCTTCTCATGTCCCTGTGTGGGCCTCGTATCCAAAGCCTACAACTTCCAGGGTTTGTGTGTTTGATTCTTTTTTTTTTTTTTTCCTTATCTGGACGGGACCTGAGTCCTGGATTCACAGACTCAGGTTGGATGTGTAATTGCAGATTGGATTTCCCAGGAAAGAGATTTCAGGTGGAGACCAGTGAGCAGGATTTTATACAGATAGTTTATTAGGGAGTGTCCTTGGGTCAACACCTACGTGAGGGAGAGGGAGAAAGCAGAATTGGGCAAAGGGAGAAGTTGAGCCAAAATACATTCTTTTTAAAAATTTTTTATTTAATTTCATTTTTAAATTTTTAATTTTTATACAATTTTTTTTCTTTTTGTGGTACACGGGCCTCTCACTGTTGTGGCCTCTCCCGTCGCGGAGCACAGGCTCCGGATGCGCAGGCTCAGCGGCAATGGCTCACGGGCCCAGCCGCTCCGCGGCATGTGGGATCCTCCCGGTCCGGGGCACGAACCCGTGTCCCCTGCATCGGCAGGCGGACCCTCAACCGCTGCGCCACCAGGGAAGCCCTATACAATTTTTAAAGGTTACTTTCCATTTACAGTTATTACAAAATATTGGCTATGTTCCCCATGCTGTATAATACATCCTTGGAGCCTATTTTACCCCCAATATTTTGTACCTCCCCTCCCCCCAACTCCTATATTATCTTCCCCCCCACTGGTAACCACTAGTTTGTTCTCTGTATCTGGTTTTTTTTGTCATATTCACTAGTTTTTCATATTTCCGATTCCACATATAGGCAATATCATATGATACTTGTCTTTGTCTGACTTACTTCACTTAGTGTGATAATCTCTAGGTCCATCCATGTTGCTGCAAATGGCGTTATTTCATTCATTTGTATGGCTGAGTAATATTCCATTGTCTATATGTACCACATCTTCTTTATCCATTCATCTGTCGATGAACATTTAGGTTCCTTCCATGTCTTGGCTATTGTAAATTGTGCTGCTTTGAACACTGGGGTGCATGTATCTTTTCTAGTTAGTGTTTTTGTTTTGGCAATGCATTAGCAAAGGCCTCAGCTGACCTCGCGGGGACCTCTGAGGTAAAATGACCTTTCTGAGTCTTTCCACGTCGGGGCAAGAGGGCCAGCCTGGCTTCCTCATTGACCAGTCATTGCATTTGGACTTCCCCAGGTGAAGCTGTGCTCTTCCACAGAGGCAATCCCTAACAGGGTCCACACTGAGATGCTCTCCTGGGATTACTCCCAGAAGCAGGGGAGATGAGTCCTCCAGTCCTGAAGGGAGAATCTGGGGAGCACATCACAGCATCCACCATAGGTAGTGATTTACCAAGGCGGCAGGCCTTGGACCCAGTCTGCAGGCCCCTAGCTCAGTGCTCTTTCCCTTCCCCCTTTGCCTCTTGGTCTGTTGCTCCTGGTCCATATTTCATCCCGCTGGCAACATTCCAGAGCGCTTCAGTATTCTGTGAACAGCTCTACCTCAGCCTGCTAGGAAGAAACATTTCCTTGAATATTGTCTAAGCCTCTTTGTGTAGCTTGTTAAAGGTCCTGCTGCTCTTGTGCAAGGCCAAATAACACCTGCAACGGGAAAAAAAGAACCTAAAATTAAATTCCATTACTCATCTCAGGAGCACAACAGACACAGAAAAAGTTCAGAAAGGGGCAATGAAAAAGAATTGAGTCATAACAGAAGTTTATGGAGTAATGAGTTTAATTTCCCAAATTCTCAGTTTCCACACTCAGTTCCAAGCATGTTTCTTTTCAAGCAATTTAGCCATAATTTCAGGGTAGCTTTATTGTATTGACTAAGAATTAATTAGTGTGTTTTAAGCCTTGCATGTGTCTGATTTGTGAATTGCAACTTTTGGAGTTTTTCCTCTGCAATTTGACCAAAGCTAAACCATCTTTCAAAATGCTACCCTTGGAGAGAAAGTGCTTTGCTGCCGAGGGGGGCCCTGCGATTTCTGATGGCAACCAGGAAGCTACAAGAAAGCACCTCCCTCCCTGGTGTTTTTGGTCTCAAGTGTCAGTTCTCAAGAAGAGCCCTTCTGTCCTGTGGGAGTGAAGATTAGTCTAGGCTATGTGCATGCCTCCCTTTCCAGTACATGGTCTCCTTTTTTTTTTTTTTTTTGATGTGGACTATTTTTAAAGTCTTTATTGAATTTGTTACAATATTGCTTCTGTTTTATGTTTTGGTTTCTTGGCCCCGATGCACGTGGGTTCTTAGCTCCTTGACCAGGGGTTGAACCTGCACCCCCTGCATTGGAAGGGGAAGTCTTAACCATGGGACCGCCAGGGACGTCCTGACCTGATCTACTTTCTACCTGGTTTCTGTTGACACTCTGAAGAAGGGTTCCTCCACATCAGAATCTGAGATACCACAAATAATCATCTCTGCACGACAAAAGGTTGTGTTATCACAGGCTGCCAGTATGTGTTTGCTGAAGAGCACTGTAGTAGACCTTACTAGCGTTCCCCAACACAGGGCTCTCTTCTTCTCATCACCCTTATAGGTGCATGGGACTATGTAACTATTTCTGGGCAATAAAATATTAGAAGTGATGCATCTCATCTCCAGGCCAACTCAGTAGAACTCCTCTGTATTGTTCTCATCTCACTTGTCCTCTGCTCTGGCGAGATGGAGAAGGAGGCCTTGTGTTGGGATGATGAACCCCCCTCACTTTCCCCCAAAAGAGGATGTAGCCCTGATCCTTGAGTCATCATTTGGAGAGTGGCTTTCCTAGAGAGTCATCCAGACCCACAGTGGACATTGAATTAGTGAAAAACACATCTTTGTCTTGTAAAGCCACTGAGATTTGTTGTTACTGCAGCAAAGCCTGGCTTATGCTAATTAATATACCTGCTTCCTTGTCTGCCTCATCTCCCCACCCTCCCCCCTCCACTGGCACCAAATACTGACCTAAGGGGTCTGTATGTATCTAAACTCTTTCTCTCTGGTCTGTAACAGCCCAACCAACTTTGGATTGTGTTCTCACTACACACTTGGAAAAATCTCTGCTGCACCGCTAATTGATGAAGTAGGGGAATACTACTTCACCTTCGAAACCCCAGAACTTAGCAGAAGCCCAGGTTAGAGGAAGCATTCAATAAAAGTTTGTGGAACAACAGATTGATCACTGGATATCTCTTTGGGGGACAATGTGCGTGTATTTTGCACTCAGGGCTTTTCTAGTTCCTTTTATTAATCCACTGCCAGTTCCAATTCATGCTTCTTTAAGTCTCTGGCAGAGAGGGCAAGAGAGGCTGTGAACGTATCTCAGAGGAAATGAGACAGAGGATGCAGAACCTTCACTCTCTCTCATTGTTGACTTTCTCTGTGGCCTTGGGCAGATTACTGAGCCTCCTGAAACCTCATTTTTTCTCATCTGGAGAAACGGGGGCCTCCTTCACAGGGTTGATGTAAAAATTACCGAGACAATGCATGTAAACAGCTTAGCATGATGTCTTGCACAAAATAAGTGGCATGGAACAAATGCAATCTATTGAACCGATTTGATACCCTTCTTTCCTTTTGATTCCTTTCTCTACTGTTCCTCTAATCCTGACTCCCAACTACTACCTGGGGTCCCTTCACTACCCGGAGACTGTCTTGCAGTCTTACTGTCTGGTGACGTCTCATCTAAGCCTGTCTTCCTCAGACAGTGGCAGCAAATCCACTTTGCTGCCTTAAAACTATAGGTAGTTGGGGAAAATGGGGCTAATAATCTAATTCCTACTACTATGACTCATTGACTCAATGTGTCAATAACTAACCTGATACTGCTTTAGGAGTGCGTGCATTTTAAGAAGGTTACCCGCATATTCAGGGCACCTGAAGCACAAAGATGGTTCTCCCAGGCAGGAGTCGCTGGCTTTGTGTTGGGAACCATGGCACTGGAGATTCTCACTTCTTGCTGGAGTCACACCACGTAGGTGGCCATTGGTTCTGTTTGTGCTGGAACTGGTCCTGAGATCCCCACCATGACCATGTCTAGATGTTTATGAGTCAGAGAAGCCACTGTTGTTTTGCGTACATTTAAAAATGATATTTGCATGATTGGCATATAGATTGATACTGTCCATTCCTAGTTAGTTGTCAAGTTAAGCATTTATTATTGTGACCTTTCAGCATGTCACTTTTGAAAAATTTATTTGCAGCATCTACCTACCGTCATTGGTCCAGATTCTCAAAACCTTAACAGAACCTAAATCAGAGAAAGTATCAATCACTGAATTTCTTACGGTCAGAAAATCTTTATTACCGAGAAAGAGGATGGTCCTTCCTTCAGCAGGAGCAAAGCAAATTCCAGTGTTCTCGCTTCACTCCTCCCTGTAATCCTCTGCATGCCCCAGGAAGACAATCTCTTCCTCCTGCGTTGTGGCCCGCGAGGCTGACCCACATGGAGAGTACCATGGATTCCCTTGCCTTCTGACTGCAAGTTCAGTTGATGGGAAACACGGGCAGGATTTTGGAGGACAGGGAGAGAGTGAGGCTGGAACGTTTATTCCCCGAGCTGCCTCCTCGCTGAGTGGCTACGGGATGATTATGTCCCCCAGGGGAAGACCACAGCTCCTACTGGGGGGTCAGCCCCATTTAACCACCTCCCTGGGTTTCTGGAGCCACTCCCTTTCCTTACCACTTCAGGTGCCAGATGCTACTGGCTCCTTCAGTGTAGGTAGGCACAGGGTTCCATCCCAACTTGGTTTCCCTAAATCCAAGTTTACCTTTGTAAATTATAAATCTTAACTAAATTCATATCAAATACCCTAGTGTTTCCTGCCAGGACGCTGACATTCATCCACTTACTCATTTGTTATTTGCAGCCTGATAATGCGTTGCCCAGAGAAACTTCTCAGATGGACATAATCCTTTCCCTCTGATATCATGGAAATACCTCCACATTTAAAATTCCTGGGCCAAATGGAGTGATTTTTCCTTAATTTATCTGCTGTCTTTTTTTCCGCCCTTAAAAGTGTTATCAGTAGAAGAGCTTTCAGCTTATCCCAAGTCCAGGATTGGAGGCGGGCTTCCAGGAAGTGTGACAAATGCACAAGCATGTCAGGCTGTGACAGTCTCAATGGGCTGAGATTTCAAAAATCTTACGAAAGGGAGACCTTGAAGTGCCTTATTCAAAGGCAGCCAAGGCTTTTATGATCAGAGGAGGAGATTCTAACGTGGCCTGTTAACTAGCGTAGAGTGGGGGCCTCCACCCTGTCCCAGGGATGAGATGCCCTGGCTGGTATGTTCCCTGAACCGAAATGTGGTTGCAAAAAGAGCCAAGGTCTCATTGCTGAAATTTATAACCATATCAACCATCGTTTTATGAGATGCCACATCGTTTTTTAAAAAGCTTTAAACTTATAGAGCTATTCAAATAACCATTGAGCCATTTGAACTGAAATAGGAGTTAGTTCAAAGTGGCAGTTCGTAAATTTGAGGTGCTGTGGTTTCATGGAGAAGGCATAAATGCCCAGCAAAGAGTCTGATGCACTAGTTTATTAACTTATAGTTATGCTTATGATTGTATAGGACTGGGGGACCAAGCTGGCAGAATTTGACTTTTAATTTGACTTTGGAGCATAATTAGACTCCATCAGCCATGAGGCACATGCAGAACATGCTTCATGATATTTGTTTACTCATTCAATCACTCAAAATATTTTTCTTAGCCTCAAACTGTATGCGAGGGAACAATGAGTAAATAACAAGGCAGATCTTTAAGGAATTTTTAGTTTAATAGGGAAGTCTTGAAAACACAGAATCATGATGTAATGTAAGAGCTTCGTGGCAAGAAGGAGCAGGAGTCAAGAACAGGAACAGGTCCTGACTGTGGGCCTTGGGCAAAGCCAGGGAAGACTTTGTCGGAGGAAGGGGTGTATGAGCTATTTCTTACAGGAGAAGTTGTCGTGTCTCAGAAGGGGGAGGTTAGGGAGGAACTTCCCAGCAGAGAGTGTAGAGAGCTTCGCAGGACAATCCCAAAAACCTCAGGGCATTCCATAGGGCTGGAGGGTGATGTTTGTGGGGTGTCACGGCAGAAAGTAGTGCCTGGGTCTGGGGGTATTGCACTGACGGGATCTGGCTTTCATCTATAGGCTTATGGTCTCCTGCTTTGGCAGGCATCCATATTACCTGGAGAGCAGGTGAAAATGCAGGTGACTGCGTCCTACTGTTTGCCATTCTGATTCAGCAGGTCCGGGATGGGATTAAAGAAGCTGCATTCTAAAAAGCAATGTATGAACCATATTTGAGAAATACTGCCACTGGAAATGGAAAGCCTTGGAGGGCAGTCATGGCAGTACCCAAAGAACATATCTATGTGGGTAGTCATTTGCCCTCCTTTGTATTCTTCTCTACTCTTCTGATTTGCCCCTCCTTTTGTGAGACTCAGGGTAAGTTGAAGGATGCTTCTGAAATAACCTACTGTTGAGTGTTGCAGTGCATGTGTGACCCCTGCCCCCCTCCAGTTGGGTCATCAGACAGCTACTTCATGTTGCCATCTTGACAGCTGATGTAGATCCCAGCAGCTCCAAAGTGTAATTGACTTGATGAGCAGTACCAAATACAGTGTGCAGTGGGGCAATTAAGCGGTTTACATAGAGAGTAAAACCAGCTGAACGGGTGTAGCTACTACGTGGAGACTTAGATGCCTAGTTAGGAGAGACGAGTTTTGAACGACTTTCGATTTCCTGGTAACACAGGGAAAAATAGAAACTGTGTTGAATTAGACATTTCGCATTGTTTGAGAGAAAGGGCTTTCATTGGTTAGAGAGAAATACTTTCCTATATTAAGTTCAAGGAGGGGTTTGTGTATAATGGTCAAGGTTGATTACAGTTTTGTAAAAAGTAGAAAACGTGTCCCTGTTATAAGAAGTGACACTTTTTTTAACCCTCAGTTGCTTGAGTGGGTTGATGATCAGGAAGCTTGTAACTGCACACAAGTAATTTTGGTTGTAGTGCAAAGAGCCAGGGGAAGGACAGTGTTTTGCTTTCTACTTAGGATTGCACATACACAGGGATTTTCTTTTGTTCTTACAAACAATGTCTTTGCTGTAGTTATAAATGAAGTTATCTACTCAAAACCTTGCTTTTAAAAACAGCTGAGGCAGTTGATAGTAGTAAAAATCAATGTTTGGGTATGTTTGGCCTTATAAAATTTTTTTTTTTTTTTTTTTTTTTTTGCGTTAACGCGGGCCTCTCACTGTTGTGGCCTCTCCCGCTGCAGAGCACAGGCTCCGGACACGCAGGCTCAGCGGCCATGGCTCACGGGCCCAGCCGCTCCGCGGCATGTGGGATCTTCCTGGACCGGGGCACGAACCCGTGTCCCCTGCATCAGCAGGCAGACTCTCAACCACTGCGCCCCCAGGGAAGCCCCTGGCCTTATAAAATTTAATGTCTAATACATAATACAAGTGACCCATAAGAGCAGGGGACATGGGCATATAATAAAAAGCACACGTTTTGGAATGAAAAAGGAACAAAAAAGGAAAAGAAAAATGCAGTGAAGATAGTATAGACATACAGAGAGAAAAAGATGTAGAAACCTTTTACTAAGAGTAAGACTCACATTATAATGAGCAACAGACAGAATATTGACCTGGGAATGTAGGGAACTGTGTTGGTATTTGTGTTGCCTTTACTGTGTGTGACCACAGTTTGAACTCTGTATGTATTAGTTTCATCACTCACAAGATAAAGGAATTACTTACAATAGGTTAGGATTGGCAACTACAGCTCAGGAGCCAAACCCTGCCTGCCACTTACTTTTATGAATAAAATTTTATTGGAATACAGCTTTGTGGCCCATTTATGTACAGCAGCCTATGGCAGCTTTCATGCTGTAATGACAAAGTGGCAACAGAAAATGTATGGCTCCTAAGACCTAAAATATTTATCATCTGGTCCTATACAGATAATGTTTGACAGTGCTTGCAATGAGTGACTATGTGAATTAGTGAAAATATCAGTTTGGTTACTGTAAAGTGGAACCAAAATGAACAATGGGTAAAAACAAAAAAAACAAAACTCCCTACTCAAGTAGAAGAATGCTATTATTAACTTGCCTCCAGGGCTTTCCATCTCCCATGGCCATATTTCTCAATATATGGTCCCTGGGTTGCTTCATTAAATGCAGATTTCTTAATTATTATTATTCCTCACCCAGGCAGAGGTCTGAGCTGGTAGGTAGCTTCCCTGTACAAAGGAGCTCATTGCTCTGCCATCTTCCATGATGACTTACTGCTCAGGGTCCAGCATGGCCACTCCAGCTCTCTAGGTCACTTCTGTGTTCCAGCCATCAGGCAGGGAAGAGCAGACACAGAAGGTACACCCTTCTCCTAAAGGGTACAAATTGGTGGTCGAATTGATAACCCCATTCAAGTCATGCAAGCTCAAATTGATGTCATGGTCATATCTGCAAGGGACGCTGGGAAATACACTTTTTATCTGGGTGGCCATGGCCCAACTCAAAATTCTATTACTGCATAAGAAGAGAATGGATATGGTGGGACTGATCAACTATAAATTTCTTTCCACTTAAAATCTATGAACATAGATAATTTGTCTGTGTGGGCAGCCACAACAAATCCCACAGACTGGGTTACTTAAACAGAAATTAATTTTCTCAGAGTTCTGGAGGCTGGAAAGTCCAGGATCAAGGTGCTGGCCTGTTAGGTTCCCGGTGAGAGCTCTCTCCTGGCTTCTTCGCACAGTGTACTCCCATGGCCTTTCCTTGGGGTGCACATATGGACAGAGAGCGTGCTCTCCGGTGTCTCATCTTATAAGGATGCTCATCCTACTGGGTCAGACTCCACCCTTATGACCTCATTTAACCTTAATCACCTCCTTAAAGGCCGTTATCTCCAAAGACATTTCCACTGGGGCTTAGGGCTTTAATAAAGAAATTTTTTGTTGGTGGGGGCATAATTCAGCCCATAGCACAGTTGCTCTATGAAATTGACAAAAGCAGACAAGTCATGAATGCACCAATAATAGACAATGGAAATGAGGATATGGCCTTCTCATCATTAGCACCTCCTTAGAAAGGAGAGGGTAGTTCTTAAATTCACACTGTCAATTCTATAGAACACCTAAAATTAGTTTGTGTCATTGTTTAGTTAAATGGTTCTTTTTTACCTATAGTAAAAAGTATTTGGAAATTATTGCTTTATTTCAAAAGCTTCCGTTAAAAGCTCTTTAAAGCGCACATCAAAAACTGTAGTGTCTTGGGACTTCCCTGGTGGTCCAGTGGTAAAGAATCCACCTTCCAATGCAGGGGACGTGGGTTTGATCCCTGGTCAGGGAACTAAGATCCCACGTGACATGGGGCAACTAAGCACACACGCCACAACTACTGAGCCCGTGTGCCTTGGAGCCCACACGCCACAACTAGAGAGAAGCCCATGCACCGCAATGAAAGATACTGCGTGCCACAACGAAGATCCCGCATGCTGCAACCTAAGACCCGATGCAGCCAAAAAATAAAAATAAATAAATAAAATAAACATTAAAAAAAATTGTAGTGTCTTAGGGACGTTCTGCTAAACAACTTGGCTGAAATCAAATATGTCAAGGTCATGAAAATCGAGGAAAAGACGAGGAACTGTTCCAGACTGAAGGATACTAAAGACATGTGACAACTAAATGCAAGATAATGATTCTGAACTGGATCCTTTTGCTAGAAAGGACACTGGATAAATGGCAAAACTTAAGTCCAGTGGTACATTAGATGATAACATATCCACATCAACTTCCTAAATTTGATGGTTGATTGTGGTTATGTGAGAGAATAGCTTTTTTTGTAGGAAATAGATACTAAAATATTTGGGGGTGATGAGGCAACAAGTTAGTTTCTGACTCTGAAGTAATTCAGGAAAAAAAATGGGGGTGTTGAAATTTCTCTAAGTTTGAGATTGTTTCAAAAATGTTAAATAAAATAAAGTAGAATGGCGCACACAACAGCAAATACAAAAAAAAAAAAAAAAATAGTGTCTTAACCTAAGCAACGATGTCCACGAAGGCACTGCTGGCCTGGGTGCCTTGACGACAGATTGTTTTGTTGACACATGTTTGGGGTTCTAGAAAGGATTATCACTGAAAGAGTCTACCAATAACAATTCCCTCTGGGTAAACAGATAAAGGGTGCTCAAAAAATCTCATCTTTTGAAATTTAAGCTGCATGACACGACATCAGGAGAATTTGCCCAGTTCTCTTTGTGAGAGTCGTCATTCATTTTTTTAATCATTCCACTTTGTATTGGGGGTACTGTTTTGATTGTCTATTGCCCAAAACTCAGGGGTCTAAAACAACATTAACCATTTATTTTCTCAGGATTTTGCTATTTGAGTGGGGCGCAACACAGACAGGTTATCCCTACATAACATGGTGTGAGCTTGGGCAGATCACCTGGGTCAGAAGACCCGCTTCCAAGGCAGCTTCACTCCCGTGGTTGGTGTGTTGGTAGTGGTTGTCAGTGGAGGGCTCAGCTGAGGCTGTTAGTTAGTGGCTTTGATTCTTTCTCCGTGTGGGCTTCTTTATGTAGCTGCTCCAGCTTCCTTTCAAGAGGAAGAAAGCAGAAGCTGCCAGTCCTCTCAAAGTGTAAGCCCAGACTGACATAGCATCACTTTCACTTTGCGCGGACAGTCCAAACAGTCACAGGGCCCAGCCCACAATCAAGAGGGTGGAAAAATGGACTCCACCTCTTGGCAGGTATAGGAACAAAGAACGCGTGGCTACCTTCAATTCACAAAGGTGACAAGAATTATCAGCTGTCCTAAATTTGTTGTAAGCATATATGCTTTGATAATTCTTTCTGGGTCCCTCCCTAAAGATCCCTTCTAGTAGACACTTTTTTCTAACTGCTCCCCCCATGAAATTTTAATACCCCAGTTACACTATGTATCTGGTTATGTGCTGTATATGTTTCTGTGTTTTATACCTTAGACGAGTAAGATTTTTTCATTCCCATAGAAACTAATTTTCATCCCCATGGGGGCAATATTGCCTCCAATGAAAGTACATGGCCTAGACTCTGCAACCTCAGAAACCCCCTAACATTCATTTTGTCAAATAACCACCAACTTTATTCACTGTCCTTATAGAAAAATGTCTCAAACAATGTGGGTAGGAGGAACATGTGTAAGGTTAATCTCCCAGGCAATGCCCATCATTGTCTTTCCTACAAATAAAATTAACTAGTTCATTGTATAATTATCATCTAATATCTTTTTTTTTTTTTTTAGCCATGCCATGAGGCATGCAAAACCTTAGTTCCCCGACCAGGGTTTGAACCTGTGCCCCCTGCCTTGGGAGCGTGAGGTCTTAACCACTGGACCTCCAGGGTAGTCCTAATAATCTTTCTTAATTGCAGTGTCTGTAGGGGCAGGAGCATGTCTGTCTCAGTCATTTTTGAACAGATTCTGACACAAAATAGGCGATCGATATTTCTGGAATATATTAATAAAGCATTTAATGTCTAAAAGAGAAATGAGGGCAAGACAGGTGGAAACGAGAGTATTCCTGAGCTTGTTCAGAGTTGTGTAAGAGGGGTTGCAAGAGGCAGGAGGAAGTGAGACAGCCAAGGTCATTTTTCTACTCAGTAGAGATTTAGTCCTTCACTTAAGGAGCTTTGTAGACCAAAGCTTGAGGATGGAACCTTGTCCTGTTCATTGTTAAATGCTGTAGGGGTTTTAACACAACACCTTGGAAAGATGGTTGAATATTGTTTGAATTATGAATTCATAGTTAAGATAGAAAGCAAGTCTTTCGAATAAAGAGAGGCATAAATCCTCTTACTTTTCTCTTTTTCATTTATTTAAATATATATTTAGAATGATCTACCTTTATATCTATTAGAAGAAGCTTTTTCAAAAGAAACTTTTTATATTTAAAGAAAAATAATTTTTGACATTCATATTTTCTTCCATTTAATAGGTTTGTATCTTTCTTTTCTCCCTTCAGATCATCTACAACATGACAATTCTTTTCCCTTTTTAAAATAGAATAGATTCTAAAAGCCCAGTTATAACCCCCTCAAAAAATAAAAGGACTATAGGGAGATGTTTTAAAAAAACTGAGTTGCGTATATCAGTTCTCTTTTCTGCCACATCTTTGTGGCTGCCATGGGAAGATTACAAAAGCTTCAGGTCTGATTTTGGTGGATGAATTCCCAATGAACACCCCCTCCAAGGAGTGATCGATATTCTGGACAAAAGGGGGGTATTTCTTCAATATGTCCATTTGATTTTATTTTGTGAGGCAACCACGTTTGTAACCCACACTAACATGTCAGAAATACGACACTGCTTTTAGTTCCCTGCCCTGTAAAAGATGCCTGATAAAAAAATAAATACAACTAGGAATGGCCGAGTAAGTCATTTTATTTTTTATGATTCAAGCCCCAAAAGGTCTTGAACTGTCAGATTGATTGTCTCTCCAGTTTTACGACTTTTAGTTGTATTTATTCTTTGATGTTTACCATCAACTGTGTCTACGTGCGCCATGGTCTGTGGGATTTCATATTGCTAAATCATTTTTTAAGCTTTAGTTGTAGCTTCTATTTAGCATCCATCCCCCGAGACATGCCATTAACATGAATCATTTTTGAAAGTGTTTGGTGCAATGGGAACTCCCTGTTGAGTCGATGACTCATCGCGATGGAAAGCAACAATGACCTTCTCAGAAATATCCATCACAGTGAAATAATCAAGGACGCACTCAACGCTCAGGGACTTCTGATCGGGGTGTTCCCATCGACTTCATCATCATCCCCAAAGCAGGAGATGGGTGGTCAGTGCAACTTCAGGAGGGAAAAAGGAAAAGAGGGGCAGGGGGAGAAAAACAGCTAACCCAAAGCATAGCTATTTTGTCAGAGGGTGGGTTTTTCCCCACTTCCATGAAGGTGATTTTCATAGAAGATGAATTTCAGAGGCAATCGCAACACTATTTGAATGCATTCTTCTCTAACACTCTATTTTCAACTTCCATGTTTTCTTCTTCAAGAATGGTTATGAGGTTAGCTTCTTTGATTTCTCTTCTTTGTGATACCCACCTCTGACCTGGGCATATTTTCTCAGTTCAAACTCTATATTCGAGATTTGAGGGTCTCATTCCTGACTAAAAGGTTTCTGAAAGAAATGAGTATAATTACCACTGGAAATAAGTTATTTCCCTTGGTTTATACCAAGTGTTTAGATACTTTTCAGTTGTAAACCAGGACATTAACTTGTAAATTATTCTGGTAGACTGCTATCCTTTCTCTGTTTATGTTTGGTTAAGTCTGGCCTCCAAATTCTCCCTTATCTCCAAGTTTCCTAGCTCCTTACTCAGACTAATAAATACAAATATACTATATGTTAAAATTAGAGGACAACAGGTAAATATATTCCAAAGCAGGGGTTAGAAAACGGCAGCCCACAGGCCAAATGTAGCCTGCTGGCTGTTTTGTAAATAAAGTTTTATTGGAACACACACACCCATTCACTTATCTGTTGCCTATGTTGCTTTCACTCTACAGCAGCATTTGAGAAGTTGTAATAGAATGGCACTCAAAGACTAAAACATTTACTATCTGGCCCTTACAGAAAAAGTCTGCTGTTCTAAGTTGTAGCTATTCAAACATAATCGTATTTACTAAGTAAACAATAATAATGATTTTATTAACTGGACTCTTCTCAAACTAGAAGGCCAATTTTGAGAAAAATATCAGCATATTTTAGGAAAATACAGAAGGAGATAATTTCTAACTTTACTTTGGTTTCTTGGCTCTCTGCTTTCAGGCATTATTTCAGCTGTTAGTTTTTCCCCCTATTTAAAGATGTATCTCCAAATTGCAAAATGTGAAATTTTGTCATATGTATATTTTAACTTTTGGGGAAATCCCAGTTTCTCAGTTTTTGCCTAATTGTTCCTGAATAAACTGATCATTTAATATTATTGAATTAAAATAGGCCATTTGTCAGGGAAAATATAGTCTGTTTTTGTTTTAATCTGCATTTTTTTCATAAATTGTGAGATTGAACACTTTTTTCCTTTGTTCATTGGTTGCTAGTAATTATACTTTGTGAATTCTTTTCACATCATTTATTTTTCAAAATAAGCTTTTGCTGAAATTTTTGACTAAATTGGTTATACTCCTTATTTGTGTTAGTCTAGTATGAATCTTCCAATTAGAATTTATACTCCCACCAGTGCAGCCTCTCTTGTAAGAGGACATGCAGAAAGCCCTGGGCATACGGCATAGTATCTTTAATGTGTTTTATGATTTAAAATATAATGAAGTACCAATGACAGTGGAAATCACAAAACAAAGAGTAAATAAGGGGACTTCCCTGGTGGTCCAGTCATAAAGAATTGGCTTTCCAAAGCAGGGGACGCAGGTTCGATCCCTGGTCAGGGAGCTAAGATCCCACATGCTGCGGGGCAACTAAGCCCACTCGCCACAACTACTGAGCCCCCCGGGCCTCAACTAGAGAGTCTGCATGCCACAAAGTACAGAGCCCACACACCCTGGAGCCCACACATCACAACGAGAGAGAGAAAACGTGCAGGCCACAACTAGAGAGAAGTCTGAGCATCGCAAGGAAGAGCCCACACGCTGCAACTAAGACCCGACACAGCCAAAAAATAATAAATAAAGAGTACGTTAAACACTTTTAGGAAAGTAAAACATATATCAAAAATTAGGGACTTCCCTGGTGGCACAGTGGTTGAGAGTCCGCCTGCCCATGCAGGGGATACGGGTTCGTGCCCTGGTCCGGGAAGATCCCACATGCTGTGGAGCGGCTGGGCCTGTGAGCCATGGCTGCTGAGCCTGCGCATCTGGAGCCTGTGCTCTGCAATAGGAGAGGCCACAACAGTCAGAGGCCCGCGTACCGGAAAAAAAAAAAAAAAATTAGAATTTTATATCCTAAAACAAAGGCAAATGTTTCTACTTCACTGAAATTGTAACAAATTGTATCAACTCTCAACCAAACAAGGAATTTAAAGTTACTTTATAGTATTTCCCATGGTTTGAGCTTTTTTTTCTTTCTTCTTAAGCTCACCATACTTTAGGGTCATGGGATTTTTATTTGGCATGCTGCAGTATAACTGAATGAGACACTTACTTCCAGATGATAGATGCCTATGATTGAGAAGAAACTGCTTTCTTTAAATTGTAACTGACTGACTTATGGAGATGAATGGCTTGTTAGCATAAGTAGCTTTATAGCTAGGCAATTATAAGAAAAAAGACTGAGATTAAAATATCTAGCAATTCTAGAATATTTGCATAGTGAGAGAGAAAGAGAGAGAGAAAGGGAAAGAAAGTGTGTGGTGTGTGTGTGCACGCGATGGGAGAAGGGAGGGACTATGTGTGTAAACATGAGCACATGCACACACACACACAATGTAGAATGCACTGCTCCAAGATAAAATGCATACAGATACCCTACTGACATAATGGTGATTTTTATTTTTAATAACCCAATATAAAACTGATGGGTGAAGGCAAAAAACAGTAGTCAGTAGTTTTCATTTATGGAGGTCACAGAGAGAATTATTCCATGTTGACGTATGTCAGAGAACAGGGATGCAATTCCAAAGGAAAATGTACGTGGAAGTTAGTATCCCACGATGGTTGCCACCAATTCCTTCCTTCCCTGTCTGTGCAGGCTGCTCTTCCCCGTGAAACTCAGCTGGACTTAGAGATTTGCTTGGCCAGTCGAATGCAGTGGGAGTGACATTCTGAGGCTTCCCGTGCTACATCATAATAAGCCTGTTAGCTTCCTCCTGGGTCCCTTGGAAAGTTGATCCTTGAAATACTTCCTCTCAGAACCTGGTCGTCATTCTCTGAGAAATCCAAACCACATAGAGAAGTCACGTGTCAGCTCCTGGTTGATAACCTCAGCCAGCAGCCAACAGCAACTGTCAGTCGTGCGAGGTCACCATGCGGATGTCCACTCTAATACAGCCCTATACTCCCGATCAGCCTGCATCTGATAACAAATTCGTGAGAGCTTCCTAGCTGAGACAAGTCAACACACAGAATTGTAGTAGTGAACGAAAAATTGTTGTTTTAAACCACTCTGTGTTGTGGTGGTTTGTAAAGCAGCAAAAGCGCGTTGATATAGGATAAAACATTTATGAAACTCAGCAAGGTAATGATTTCGTAGAAAATATGTCAGTAGGATGAGTAGGTTTAACATATCCCACACAGAAAATTTTCTGCCTTCCCAAACTCCACCAAAAAGTTCCTCCCAGACCCAAGAAACATTCTCCTAACTCTCAACTAAGGAGGTCAGGACCAGACCCTTTAAGGTGGAGCTCAAACCCTGGACTTCTTTCCCCCCACAGGGACTTGCATTTCTAGCCAAGTTAGTAAATAATAAATGGAATCTACACTCACAGAGGCAACTGAGACGTTTGAGGAACACAGCACTATAAAAGACTAATAAATGGGACAAACCAGAAAAGATAAAACAAGGAACAGACAAAACAAGAGCTTAAAGCAAATATAATAATTAACCTCGAAAAATATGAGAGGATATTGGAAACATGAAACAAAAATTAGCCAGTAGCAAAGAACCAAAGGAAGACATGAAATAGTTGACCCCAGTGGATGAGGTAAATATAAAAGAGTAGTCAAAGAAAGCATTACTGAACTGAAAGATCAGGTCCAAAATGCATTCATAGCAAAGTGAAAAAAGAGAACAATAAAATGCCAAATTGGCTATAACAAAGATCCCAAAATAGAGAAAAAATAAAGGGAGAAATATATGAAAAAAAAAATACTGAAAATTTCCAAAAAGTGAAGAAAAATACTGGGCAGAAATTAACAGAACTCACCAGAACAATTGAAAAACAAGCAAAACACAACGTTGTACATCAACTATACTTCAATTAAAAAAAACAAGCAAACCAAATGATGAGACCCATTAAAATGTTACTAAAGAATAACTGAGAGATAGAGAGCTCACGCACAATATCTACAATGAACAAATTTCAGATTAGTACCGAGTTCTCTGTGGCAACTACTGGATGAAAAAAAAGCAATAGAATTAAACTACCAGAATGACAAAGGAGGAATATTTTATCTTAGGGTTTATGGCCAGATGATTTATCGTTTAAATGCAAAGTCAAAATAGACATATGCTCATTTGTAAAATGCCTTATAGGATTCTCCACACAAAGACTGTTGGGGCTTCCCTGGTGGCGCAGTGGATGAGAGTCTGCCTGCTGATGCAGGGGACACGGGTTCGTGCCCCAGTCCGGGAAGATCCCACATGCCGCAGAGCGGCTAGGCCCGTGAGCCATGGCCGCTGAGCCTGCGCGTCTGGAGCCTGTGCTCCACAACGGGAGAGGCCACAACAGTGAGAGGCCTGCATACCACAAAAAAAAATAAATAAATAAAAAATAAAGACTCTGTTGGAAGAAGTTTTTCCAGATAGCTGCTATAAAAAATATGCAAAGTAAGAATAATAATATAATTCAGTAAGGTTTACTGTTTTCTAAAGAGTAAGCAACCAAGCAAAAATATATTCAAAACAATGTAGAATAAAAGTCTAGAAAAGCACAGTCTACTAGAAGTCTCTGAGTTAATGGAGGTCTTCTCTGTCTCTGCCATACGCAGCTATTGAACACTTGCAAAGTGATTGGTGTGACAGGGAAACTGAATCTTCTACTTATTCAATTTTAATTAGCCTAAGTTTAAAGATAAGTAGCCACGTGTGGCTTGTGGCTACTCTAGTAGACAGTGCAGTTCTAGATGACACCTACATGGTGAGTTTGGGATGAACAGTTTCATGGGTATGAGAGACCAGAGGGAGCTGGGAGCACATGATGTACATTTCTGGTTTAAAGAAATACTAGAATCTGATAAGATTAAGAAATTTACAGGGAAGGATAAAATGTAAGTGTTTATCTTAATAGTCAAGGATAGCTAGATGAAGACCCCAAACAGAATGTATAACTTTTAAACCAGCAGATGGAAGTTCAGTCAACTTACAGAGAAGATAAGAAAAGATGAAGAAACAAGAAAGCATGGCAAATAGAAAAATTAAATAGAATGTCAAAAATGTCCCACCATATCAAATGATGAGTATAATTATTACGAATGTAAAGTTTCAACCCACCATTTAAAGAGAGAACTTTTCAGACTGCATTAAAGAAATTCACCAATATGTTCCCTACAAGAGGCATATTTAAACAGTCATATTCAGAAGGTTTGCAAATAAAGTGATAGAGAATGCAGATGGATAAATACAAATCTGAAGTAAACTGGCATAGCAATTTTAATATCAGACAACATAGAATTTAAGAGTAAAATCATATAAGTAAAAGAGGGATATTAAGAGGAAAAAAAACCCACAGTAGATCAAGAAGTTACAACTGGTATCAATAATCACAATGGGGAAAGGATAGTCTCTTTAACAAATAGTGCTCAGAAAACTGAATATCCACAGGCAAAAGAATGAAGTTGGACACTTAACCTTAAACCATACACAAAATCAGCTCAAAACGGTCTAAGACTTAAACATGAGACTTGAACTAAAACTCCTCGAAGAAAACAGAGAAAAGCTTCATGATATTGATTGTGGCAATACATTAATGGCTACAACATCAAAAGTACAGACAACAAAAATAAAAATAGACAAGTGGGACTACAACAAACTAAAAAACTTCTGCTCAGCAAAGACAGCAATCAACAGAGTGAAAGGGCAACCTACAGAATGGGAGAAAATATTTGCAAACCTTATATCAGAAAGGGAGTTAATTTGCAAAATATATACGTGCTCCCACAACTCAAAGGAAAAACACTAACGGATTTTTTAAATGTGCAAAGGACTTGAATATACATTTCCCCAAAGAAAACATACAAATGGCCAATAATAGGTTTATGAAAAAATATTCAATGTCACTGATCATGAGGGAAATGCAAATCACAACCACAATGATATATCACCTCACGCCTGTTAGGATGGCTATTATTAAAAAAACAGAAGGAAAGTATTCATGAGGGTGTAGAGAAAAGGGAAGACTTGTACCCTCTTGGTGGGAATGTAAAATGGAACAACTGATATGGATAACAATATAGAAGTTTCTCAAAAAAATTAAAAATAGAATGCCACATGATTCACCAATTCCACTCCTGAGTATTTATCCAAAAGAATTGAAATTAGGATCTTGAAGAGATATCTGCACCCCTATGCTCATTGCAGCACTATTCATAATAGCCAAGACATGGAAACAACCTTAATGTCCAATGACAGATAGATGAATGGATAAAGAAAATATGAATACATACAATGGAGTATTGTTTAGCCTTAAAAAAGAAAGTTCTTTAATATGTGACAACATAGATGAACAATTAATTTATGTAGAAATTCTGCATTAAAGGAGGTGGAGCGTAACTCCCCACTCCTTAAATGTGAGCCGCACATAGTGACTTTGTCCAAAGAGTGCTGTACAGAAAGAGAGGGCAAAGAATAACTCTGGTGGAGAAACCCAACACAGCTTCAGCCAGGTGATCAAAGTTGCTATCAATAGTCATGAATCATGTTGATATGATATATGATATGAAGTGATGAAAATGTCACTTTACTCCACAACACGCATAACCCCTGACTAAGGAGGCAAATTTCAGTAGAGGGACACCCTGCAATACACCGGTCCAGTTATTCCTCAAAACTGCCAAGGTCATCGAAAATAAGGAAAAAGTCTGAGAAACTGTCACAGTCCAGAGGAGCCTAAAGAGACATGAGAATAAATGTAACGTGGTGTCCTGGATGGGATCCTGGAAGAGAAAAAAAGACATTAGGTTAAAAACTAAGGAGAGCTGAATATACTATTTGGTTAATGATAATGTAGCAATATTGGTTTATTAATTGTAACAAATATAGCATACTTGTGTAAGGTGTTAATTACATGGGAAGCCATGTGCTGGAGTGTATGGGTACTCTCTGTACTATCTTATCAATTTTTCTGTAAATCTCAAGCTGTTTCTGAAAGGTAAAGTCTATTAGAGAAAACAGCAAATGAGAGAATTACTGAGAGGAGCAAAGAAGTCAAATATTTACTCTGGAAATTTTAACACATTCAAGGAACTGAGAGATAAAGAATTAACAAACAGAAACATGAACAATAAAAAGAGAATGTGCATTCTTTGATGAGCACACATGGCATATTCATAAAAGGGGTCATTCTCTAAATGCTGGCACAGCTGAGGGTCACCTCCATCCCACCTCCTCCTGTGTGTTCTCCTCTCCTGAGCGACTTCACCCGGTTCTGGTTGTCTTTAAATACCAGCCATTTGCTGATGCTGTTCAGGTTGGGAGGATCTCTCCTAAACTCCAGATCTTGTACACCTGTTGCCAATTTAATATCTAAAAGACATTCTTGAACTTGGCATGTCCGCAAACCAAACATCTCCTTTTCCCCACTGCCCCTAGTTGACAACCCCATCCTTCCAATTCTTCAGGCAAAAAGCAAAACAAAATAAAGCATAAAACAAGCAAACGGATACCTCGTTACCTTATGTGCCCTACCAAATGCTGTTGGCCCTCACTTCAAATTATCAATGGCATACTGGGATTTGACAACCAAAGTGGTTTTTTTTTCTTTTTAACATCTCTATTGATCTTGTATCCTGCATCTGTGCCAAACTTAATTACTAGTTCTAGTTGTGTAAATTTGTTGGAATTTTCTGTGTGGCCAATCATGTTGCCTGTAAACAGAGACATTTTTTGTTATTTCTTTTACTGTTGTTATGACTTCTTTCCTCCTTTTTCTTGTCTTACTGCACTGGCTAGTTCTTCCAGTAAGATGTTGAATAAAGTGGTGAGAGGGAATATCCATGTCTTCTTAACTGTCGTAGGGATAAAGCATTCATGTTTTTACTAAGTGATGTTAGCTACAGGTTTTATGTAGATGCCTCTTACCAGATTAAGAAAGATGCCTTCTACTCCTAGTTTGCTGAACGTTTTTATCCTGAATTAATGTTGAAACTTATCCAATGCTGTTTCTACATCAGTTGAGATAAGCATTTGTATTTCCTTCTTTAGGCTGTTAATGGTGAATTACTTTGATTTTTGAATGTGGAAGCAGCCTCGCATTCTTGGGATAAACTCACTTGTTAGATATATATTATCCTTTTTATATTTTTCTGGGTTTGATTAGCTAATATTTTATAGGAGATATTTGTATCTTTGTACATGAGGAATACTGTTCCTCTTCTTAGTTTTCTATTCTTATAATGACTTTGTCTCGTTTTAATATTAGGGTAATGCTGACCTCATAAGATGCATTTGGAAGTGTAGTCTTCCTTACCATTTTCTAGAAGAGATTTTGTAGAATTGGTATCATTTTTCTTAAAGTTCTGGTAGAACTCATCTGAGACAAAGGTTTTCTTTGTTGGAAGGTTTAACTGTGAATTTAATATTTTTTATAGATATGTGCTATTCCAGTCATCTACTTATTTCTTGAGCAAGTATTAGCATTTTGTGTCTTTCAAGGAATTGGCTCATTCCCTCCAGGTTCTTGAATTTATGAGCATAGAGTTGTTTACAGTAGTCCCACATCATTCTTTTAATAACCCTGTGGGATCTGTATAATAGTCTTCACCTTTCATTTCTGATATTAGTAATTTTTTTCTTCTCTCAGTTTCTTGGTTAGTCTGGCTAGAGTTTTATTAATTTTTTGATTTTTTTTAAGAAAAGGAACAGCTTTTAGTTTCACTGATTTTTCTCTATTGCTTTTCTATCTCCAGTTTCACTGATTTCTGCTTTTTATTATTTCCTTCTGTTTGCTTGCTAAGGTTTAATTTAATCATTTCCTAGTCTCTTGAAGAGGAAGATTACTTATTTGTGACATTTATTCTTCTTTAAAATAAAAATTTATGCTATAAATTTCTCTCCAAGCACTGCTTACGTTTTATACAATAAGCTTTGATAGGTTTAATATTTATTTTCTATGAGTTAAAAATATTTTCAAATTTCATAAAATACCATCTTTGACTTATGGGTTATGAAGAGCTGTCTTTGTTAAATTTTTACATATATTTAAGGACTTTCCAGATAGCTTTCTGTTACTGATTCATAGTATAATTGAATTATTTTCCAAGAACTTATTTTTGTATGATTTCTGTTCTTTCAAATTTGTTAAGATGTAGAATATGGTCTATCTTGATGAATGTTTCATGTATACTTGAAAATAATGTACCGTCTGCTATTGTTGGCACGACTGTTCTATAAATATCAATTAGATCAAACTGGTTTCTAGACTTAATCAGCTCCTCTATATCTTAGTGATTTTCTGTCTACTTGTTCCATCAATTACTAAAAGTGTTACAGTATCTAATTATTATTGAGAGTTTGTGTACTTCTACTTTCAAATCCAGAAATTTTTGCTTCATACACTTTGAAACTCTGTAGTTAGTTGAAACTCTGTTGCATGCACTAGTATGGAATTATGTTTCACAGAAGATTGATTTCTTTATAATTCTTAATGTTTGTACTGGATAACCCTTCTGGTTCTGAAGTACACTTTGTGTGATACTAATATAGCCAGTTCAGCTTTCATTTGATTTATGTTTGCATGGTTTATCTTTCCCCATAATTTTACTTTTAACCTATCTATATTTTTATATTTAAAGTGGATTTCTTGTAGATGGTATATAGTTGAAACTTTCCTTTTTACCCAATCTGACAATCTCTTACTTAACTTATATGTTCAACCAGTCATATTTAGTGTAATTATTGATATAATTGGTTTAAAATATATCTTCTTGGTAGCTGTTATCAATTTGTTACATCTGCTCTTTTTTCCCCTATTTTTCTGCCTTCTCTTGGGTTAAACATTTATTGTTATTCTATTTTATCCCAAATCTTAACTTATTATTTATACCTCTTGTTGAATTTTTTAGTGGTTGCTGTAGGGTTTACAAGATAGAGTCTACTTTCAAATACTACTATACTACTTAATGTTTAGTTAAGGACTTTAAGAAACTTAAACAGTAGATTCCCAATTCCTCCTTCTCAAACTTTGAGCTATTGATGTCACACGTTAGATTTATCTTTGCTGTAAACACACAATACATTGCAACCATTTTTGCTCTAAACAATGACGTATCTTTTAGAGCTATCAAAAAATAAGAAAAAATAATTTTATTTTACTTTCATTTATTCCATTTCTAGTCCTATTCAGTTCCTTATGTAGATTCAAGTTTCTATTTGATTTCATATTCCTTCTAACTAAAGAACTTCCTTTACCATTCCTTTTAGAGTAAGTTTGCTAGTAATGAATTCTCTCAGTATTTGTTTGTCTGAGAAAGTATTTCTCTTTCTTTTTTTTTCTACTTCATTAAAAGTATTTTTTCACTGATACAGATCCTGGGTAAACTTATTCTTAGTAAGTAAACCATTTTTCTTTCAGTACCCTAAAAATATCCCATTATTATATTATAGTTTGCATGGTTTCTGGCAGGAAATGACTCTTAATTCTCATCTGTGTTTTGCATGTGTAATCCCCCCCCAACCATGTCTGTATCAAGATCTTCTCTTTATCTTTTGTCTTCAGAAGTTGACTAATGTTCTTAAATGTGATTTTTACATATTTATTAAGCTTGATATTCTCTGATACTCTTTGATCTGTGGCTTAGCATGAGTTATTCTAGAATATTCTAAGCCATTATTTAAAAAAAATTTTGTTTTGCCCCATTATCTCTGTCTTATCCTTGTTAGACTAGTGAGCTATTTGATATCATTCCACAGTTCTTGAATGCTCTGTCCTGTTTATTTATTTATTTTTTAATTGAAGTATAGTTGATTTACGATGTTGTATTAATTTCTGCTGTCCAGCAAAGTGAATCAGTTTTTTATATATATATATTTTTTCAAGATAAAGAAGGATACTATATAATGATAAAAGGATCAGTCATGTTTTTATTTTCACACTATTTTTTTAGCTTCAGGTTGGATAATTTCTAATGACTTGTCTTCCACTTTACTGATTCTATCTTAGTGTATGTCAACCCTACTCATGAACCCACTGATACCATTCATCTCTGTTAGTGCATTTTTCATTTCTAGTATTTCTATTTAATGATTTCTTATAGTTTTTGAGTCTATACTGAAATTTCCCATCTGATCATGCAGATTTTACTCCTCTTATATTAGATCCTTTAGCTTACTAATCAAAATTAATCAGAATTAATATTAATCATTTTATTTGACATATTAATCATAACATTTAAATTACCATTAATTTCCAACATCAGTGTCATATCTGTCTGATTGCTTTGTCTCTCAGCAGTATGTTGTTTTGTCTTGCCTTTTTTTACATCTCATGATTTTTTGTCAAAAATGAGACATCATGTATTGGATAATAGCAACTGAGTTTTCATGCTTAAAAAAGGACATGAAGCCTTTCCTTCTGCTAGGTCATTTTACCCCCGCTAATTCTTTTTTTTTTTTTTTTTTTGCGGTACGTGGGCCTCTCACTGTTGTGGCCTCTCCCATTGCAGAACATGGGCTCCGGACACGCAGGCTCAGTGGCCATGGCTCATGGGCCCAGCCGCTCCACGGAATGTGGGATCTTCCTGGACCGGGGCACGAACCCGTGTCCCCTGTATTGGCAGGCGGACTCTCAACCACTGCACCACCAGGGAAGCCCCCCCCCCGCTAATTCTTTAATGTGCATGTTTAAATTAATCCAGCCAGGAGTTGGAAAGTTTTCCAGGTTTGCTGTTACTATCTTTACCCTCGATGCCCCACAGGCTTTAAATTCCTTTGATGAGGGCTTCCCTGGTGGCACAGTGGTTGAGAGTCCTGCCGATGCAGGGGACGCAGGTTCGTGCCCCGGTCCGGGAGGATCCCGCATGCCGCGGAGCGGCTGGGCACATGAGCCATGGCCACTGAGCCTGCGCGTCCGGAGCCTGTGCTCCGCAATGGGAGAGGCCACAGCAGTGAGAGGCCTGCGTACCACAAAAAAAAAAAAAAAAAAAATTCCTTTGATGATACTTTATCTTTCAGGTGGGGGCTGGTTTGCCAGGAGGTTTTATTTAATATCTGCTTCATCCTCCAGCTTTAGGTCTTTCCTTTGCACTGTACCTCAGATAATGCCTGTTTCCATACTCTTTCAATTATTCTAGAAGTACTCTATTGTTACTTTTACAATTTATGCTTGTTAGCCTGGTATTCTGACTCTGTCTCAGTCATAGTCAGGTGCTGTGTCTGTTGGTCTCAGGTACAACCTTCCCAGTACTTCGCTCCATCCCTCAACTGTGGTTCTAGATCCAGCACACATTCCTTATCTTTCCCCAAAGATAGAGGGTTTTTTTTTTCTTTCCAGGCTGCAACACCACTGCCCTCAGGGTGAGAGTGTTGGATGTCTTTCACTAGAGAGATTATACATTTTTTTTCCCCCACAGGAGAGACAAGGGAGAAGATTTGGGTTGGATCTGAGTTGCTCCCACAGTGGCTGCTATTTGACTCTCCTCAGCCTGCACCATGAGGGATGCTTTCTTGGGACTCTCACTGGTGATTTTTTCTGAGAGCATGATGGAGTCTGTGGAGGAGAATTTGAAAAGGAAGCTTGAAACTTTCTATATCTTCATCTTCTATGGCTCCACATTCTCTCACCAGCCCCTATTCAGCCTCCACCGGTTTATTAACTATCCTAGCCGAATTATTCTTACCAGTGTCAGGCTTCATCTGCTCCAGGTGAACAAGTATTCAAGTCCCATCTCTTCCTACATGCATCTATCTCCTTAGATTTTAGCTCATTGGTTTCTAGCAACATCTGCTTTCTGATGTGTTCAAGAAAACTTATCAACTTGCAGTTTGTGTGGCTTTTTTTTATGATTATTATTGTGGTTGTAAGCTTGGGAGTACCGCTCTCCCCAGATTTCTACATCCCAAGTGGAAACTAGAAGTTTCTTGACTCTTTCAAGATAATTTCTAAAATTAGATTTCAACTGGGAAAATAGAATTTTCAGCTGTTGAAGAATTAGGTTCCACAGAGCTATAAGGTTAGTGCTACCAGTTTTTTTTTTTTTTAAATAAGGTTTTTCCACAGACAAATGTTCTTCTTTTGTCCTTCAAATATAAAGGGCTATAAGACATATTCCATTGCACCATGACAAGACAAAGTAAGGCTAATCAACACTTTTTCTTGGCACAAGAAAGCAGAGAAAAAGTCCTTGAAGAAGTGAATACCTTTCCTTATCTAAAAAGATGTCAAATGTTGAAATTCCTCTGATTTTGCCTTGCACCCATTATTCTGTACATTCTCTTGAATGAGCCAATCACATCAAAATTATTATTGAGTAATGTAAAATTTTATGTTGAATTTATAGGAGAGAAAGAGAGGGTTTTCATTACACGTTGCAATTATAGTTACATTATATTGCTCATAGTCTTCATAAATCCATTAGACAACTGTCTTCATGGTCCCTCTTGTTGCCTGCGTTTTCTTTAAGCAATGTTAGGATATTCCCTATTAGGTGGAACAATTCTGCTCTGCTCTCATACGTGTGAGCCCCACTGACCACTGTGCTCAAGGATCAAAATGCCCTTTTGTTGTATTTTCCTCTCCCTTCTTCGAAGATATTTAAGATATCTTGTTGATATATGTTGCCTCTAGTATGCCTTTTGGATCTTTCCTCAACCTTAAGTAATTTAGTAAAAGATCTTTTCCAAATACACACAGTATTTTTCCCAGGAATAATTCTGGGAAATAATTTTATCCATATTATTACAGATACATGCCAAGAAATAGGAATTTTAGAAGAAAAAAACCTGACCTCTTTTATTATCCCATGGGGTCTGGCTTACAGAAATGAAGTGGAGGAAATATCCCCTCTCACATGGTGTGTACATACTGACAGCTGGCTCAGTAGCAATGTCTCCTGTTGGGGGTATAAGGACCTGATCTGTGTGTGAGGGTTTGGTAAGTGTCACAGATTTATCCATGAATTATGGCACCTGACATATGGGGCAGTCTAGTTTAAAATTTATCCTCGTTGTCATCATGATAGGGGATAATTAACTGAAAAAAAATTATATTGTTGCACAGCTGCCCCCCACCCACATTGCACCTTCTCTCAACAGTTTTGGAATATTGGGGGTCCTTGGTACTCTTTTGTACAAAGTCCTTTGTGCTCTTTAGATGAAAAATGTTACAAATACACAAGGTAAAAATAGCTTGGTAAAATGTAACAATTGACATTCAAGGTTTAACAGCCTTTCCTTCCTCTAATGTCTTGCAAAAGATATAACGCTGCATCATTGGCCTGATGACATACCCCAAAGCATTTGAATTTTTTAAAGAAGGTCCAGGGATAAAAGAAAGTCATTCTGCATCATCACTTGGGATTGTGATATTTAAAGGTCATCAGAAAAGCATCTTTCTGACACATAACATCAATGGCAACCTCTTGGTATATGAGCTGATGGTACGTTGTTAAAAGCGTTGTGTGACAAATGGAAATAAGAATGTTTGTGTCAAATATTTTCTGCTGCTTGTACAAATAGAAAAGATAAGGTTCATGGTATTTATTCTTCTGTCTCCTAGTATATGTGAACGTTCCTATCAGTTTTATCTTTATAGTGGTATCTCCAGTAGAGGTATAATAAACTTGAATGGAGTTTTTAACCACTGGAAAGGTAAATTTTACTGTTTGTGGCCAATGTCAGAAATAATAATGATATAGACATCTGGCACTAGAGTGACAAAAAGTTTTAAAATAAAAAAAAAGTAGCTGCATGGGATCATATGAAATTATGTCTCCCCATGGGCCTCTGGATGATATGGCATTGCCTTTGTTAAAATCATCTGTAAATAGTTTTATTTTTATGCAATGATAAATGATAAGAAATTTTAGGTGATTTTTAAATCTAAGAATGTCAGAAATATATCAAAGGAAAGGGGAAATTGCTATAGAAATTAGGATAAGTTGAAAGGTAAACAGTTTGTGTGTCTTCCCTGAGCAAAATTTTACTTTTTGTATGTTCTACTTTACATATAATATAGTCTATTTCTCCAGATAAAATTGGGTTTGAATGGAAGGTGGTGAGAGCTTGGATTCCACAAGGACCATCAAACAGGGATAAACTAAAGTAGAGTTTGTCTCCCTGATGCAAAATTTCCCAATAAATAAGTCATATAACCTCTCTGTATTGAAAATAATTTGCAATATGAATTTGCATTTAGATTAGGTTTTGATTGTTAAGGACAGTTCTGGTTTTGAAAACTTTGCAGTTCAATTAGAATCCAAAATATTGTTAAATATCTCATGATTCTATACTAGGTATCAAACTATTTGGCACTTTCCTTAATATATTATTTTTTCTATTGTTCATTATTCTGTCAATATAGATTGTGAAACTGACTGAAATCGTCTAGGTCCTGTGTAGTACACTCAAAAAGTTTAATTGAATAAAGTTAAATGAAGGAACTATTTTGAGAGGTGTGAGCAGTGTTAGGGAAACGATTGATTGAGAACCTTGTGCAAAGCTACTGCCACTTCTAGGCTGGAAGGCACAGCCATGAGGGAGACAGCTTGGAGCTGTGGAAGAGGGACATCCCCTCCATCAGGAGCTGTAAGCCTGGTGCTCAGCTACTGCCAGAACCACAGTCAGGAAGAGATGGGGAAGGGGGATAATTTCTCCAACTTTGATTTCCCTTCCACTTTCCCTTGGTCCAGACCAGCTGAAAGCCACAGAGCTGGGGAGCCTGAGTAACGTAATCCATAGAGATCAACCACCACAAGGCAGAGATGGTGGGAAGTGGATATGGAGGAGGATGGAAATGGATGTTTAAATATATTATCCACATATGAACGATGTCTTGTATGTGCATGCTCTCGTGAGTGTGCATGATCATTCTTTTTGGGGTCAACTTGACCTCTCTGGACTTTGACCTCCACATTTCCGATCCTTTGCTCTGCCGCACTTATCCCCCACTCCCAGCGTCATACCCAAGGACTTCTCTTATCCTAATTGCAGGCATTCCAATGCTTAACCACCCTCTCCTATATTTCCAATTTGTTTACTGTAATATGTGCACTGCAAGAGTTCTCTGACCTCATGAAGACCTAAGATCGCATATGACCCCCCCACCATGTTCTCTTTCGTCTTCACTTTGCTTAGATTTTATGATCCTCATTATACTTTGCTTAGATTTTATGATCCTCATTATAATCATTTTTTTAAACACCAGAACTCCCTTGTTTACTTTTTCCTTTATTACAATCACCTGGTAAAACCCCAGCCTTTGTTGAACCCAAGCTTCTCCATTACTTACATCTAAACTGACTCATCTGAACACTGCTGAAAAAAATATCACAACCCATGTGACTGGTTTCAATTTATGGAAATGATTGTAAAATTCAAATAGACACTCAAATAACAAGAAATAACAGCAAAATAAAACCATCAATTATGTATAGAAAGAGTCACACTTTTCTCATATACTGAGACATCCAGCGGCCGGCAGCTGTAGGCTAATTCCAGAATCAAAAATGTCAAGGTGCTATGTTAAGGTCTCTTGGTCTTTCCAACAGAGTTTTAAGGTGGCGGCAGCAGCTTCAAGCACCACAGTACAGTTGACACAGATTCACAGGCCAGCCACAGGAGGTTCTGTTGCAAAGAGCACTTCTCCTCACGTAACTCTTCTCTTATAAGAAAGAAAATTCTTTCGCAGAAGATACCCCCTTACAACACATGAGCTCATGCCCATCCCTAGATCAGGGGCTGGGTCCACCTTCCCAGAAATCAAGTCTTCTCTGCCTGACTCCCAAACATAAAGGTGTGTTCTGTTTGTGAGGGTGAAGCGTGTGGGAATGACTTGCATGGGGAAACACGTAGTCAGGCAAACAGCTTCTGGTGTAAATATATCATAGTCCTTTCCTTGTGGGACTGACACACATATGCACCCTCATATTCAGACCCACAGTGGCTAAGTTTTGGTCGTGTGTAATAGCTGTAGCAAGGAGTGAGACTAAGGAATTTTGAGAAATCGTGACAGTCATTATTTAATCAGCACCCACTTTTTGTTCTAGGTGCCGTAGGAGAGAAGGAGAAAGTCTTTCATAGTTAGGATTTGACACCAGAATTGTCTTTCAGTGTGGTCTTACAGTTTATAAGTCTAAATATTGCTTGAGCATATATGAAATTCATTTGCTGATAAATACTATTGATTTTTTTTTTTTCCCCCGGTACGCGGGCCTCTCACTGTTGTGGCCTCTCCCGTTGCGGAGCACAGGCTCCGGACGCACAGGCTCAGCGGCCATGGCTTACGGGCCCAGCCACTCCGCGGCATGATCTTCCCTACTGGGGCACGAACCCGTGTCCCCTGCATCGGCAGGAGGACTCTCAACCACTGGGCCACGAGGGAAGCCCAATACTATTGATTTTTAATGAGGTTTGGCTAGTTCATTTAAAGTACAATTAGTAGATGTATATAGAAAAGTTCCAAATTGAACCTCCATGAATGCATTTACTAATTGTTAGTGCCTGCTATAGAGAGTAGCTAGCATCTAATTACTTGCTACAATGTACGTGTTATTTTATCTATCTGGTATAATAAGACTGTGAGTTGCTTTGTTAAAATTGATGATATTTGAAGAGGACCCAGAATCTCTTTAAATTTCAGTGGTGAGAATTACTCATCCATGTTTAGTGGCAAGTGTATTTCACTGACATAAGTCTTTGCTAAATATCTCCAATGCCACCACCTGTTATGGATTTGAAGCTAAGTCCAAAGAAAATGCTAATTTCCTCAAAGGAGCCTCAGTCAAGGGGAACAGATCAGGTACTAGTACAGTACCAAAGTGGTATCAAAATTCAAATTTGTTTTGAATTCTCACAGTAAGTGAATATCAAATAAATGTTACTTCCTCTCTTGGCAAAGATTTGTAACCCATAATTACATTGATACATGTGCTGTGTCAGTGGCAGCAGTGAAATTCATAGTATTTTTATGTGAAATGCACTGTTATATTGCATTAATTCACATTTAATGTGTACACAGTAATAACCATAAAGTATGATAACCAAAGTTATATATTTTCTTCAAATCATTCATTTAGAGAGCTTTCAAAAGAGTCTGAGGAAATTAAAATATCAGTCAGTTTACCTGCAGGATATAGAGCAAAAGCAGTATCATATCTTTTATAAGCCACCTGTTCCTCCCCATATAGTGTTCTTACTTCTGGCTGATAAAATACAACAGTCATAACTCTGTACGTATTTTTTTAACTAGGGTACACAAAACAAAGGTTTCTGGAGGGAAGGAAAATATACCTCCATCAGTAAAATTGCATTACTCCCATGATTACAAGTGGAGGGTTGAAGGTAAGAGAAAGCAGTGAAGGTCCCAAAGCCCTTTCTTAGTAATGAGCTGCAGAAAGATGGCAGGAGAAGTGGAGGCCCAGGGGATGTTGAGAAATTACAAATGAGCAGGTACCCAGAAAACAGAACAAGAATGAAAAATCTTCCTCATATCGAGGACCAAAACAATAAGACACAGTAGGATATAATGTTCCAAAATCCGTGAAAGAGGAAACAAAGAAATAGCCAGTTTAAACTTGGTGAACACAAAAGGGTTCTAGCAGTACAGGAGGCCGCTCGCACCTTTTTCTTCTTAATCTTCTCAGACTTGAACATTCTTGCTGTTCACTACTCTGCTCTCGTATACATAAAAAAGTTGTTACAAATTAAGGCATACTTCAAGACCCAATATACTGTATCCTTCAAGAAGGCACTCATGACAACTACAGCACCTACTGTTTCTTAGTTGAATTCTTATTGCCTCCATATCACTTACACAGTTTTTTTCATTAATTCATACTTCATTCATTCAACATTTAAGAAGCAATTTCCATGGGTTGAACGTGGCTATAGTTTATCACTGTATCATGTTCTAATTAAGGCGTGTAATAGTAACATATCTACAATTGGATATTTTTGTCATTGCTTAAAGTCATTTTTAAAATACAAATCATACACACATCATTAAAAAAAAATTTAACCAAAAAGAAAGGTTCAACACAAAGAGTAAAGCCTCTTTCCTTGCTACAACTTTAATCTCCCTCACCAAAATATTCACTTATTTTCTTGAGAGTTCATTAAGAAAAACAAAATACACATATTGGCATATGCTTTTCTAAAAGTATATAAAAATCTAAAGAGATGGAATCTATACACATACATAGGCACACACATAATGTATATACATACACATACACACACATGCAGAGGCTGCTCTGTACATTGCATTTTCCTCTTAACTCTGTCTTGAAAGGTGACTGCATTAAAGCATCATGGTCTTGAGTTGGTCTCCATCACCAGTCCAAGTCCCCTCCTTCCTAGGTTCATAGCCAGACTACATTTCCAACACTTGCTAACAGTTAGGTGTGACCTAACCAGAGTGAGTTCTAAGCAGTGTATGGGAGTGGTAGGGATGTGTGCCCCTTCCATATTTAGTCCATAAAAATACCCATGCCTGATTCTTTCCCCATTTTCTATCTGCCACCTGCATGTTAATGACCAAGGTGACCAGGAAAGCCAGGTGTTGAGAGCAGCAGAGCCTCTATCAGGCTGGATGTCTGAAAGAATGCAAGGAACAATCTCCTCCCAGCCTCCTTCCTTGACCCTGACCAGTGCACTCACATTGGGCTATAATGTGAGAAAGAAATAAATTTCATTATGTTAAGACATTGAAATTCTGAGATCATAGTCAGCAGTTAGTGTTGCCACAAACCTATACACACAGGTAGGAATAACTAGTTGTTGTTGTTTTTAATAAATTTATTTTTGGCTGCATGGGGTCTTTGTTGCTGCGTGCGGGCTTTCTCTAGTTGCGGTGAGCGGGAGCTACTCTTCGTTGCGGTGCACGGGCTTCTCATTGCGGTGGCTTCTCTTGTTGCGGAGCACGGACTCTAGGCACATGGGCTTCAGCAGTTGTGGCTCACGGGCTCCAGAGCGCAGGCTCAGTAGTTGTGGCGCACGGGCTTAGTTACGCCGCAGCATGTGGGATCTTCCTGCACCAGGGCTTGAACCCGTATCCCCTGCATTGCAGGCGGCTTCTTTTTGTTGTTGTTGTTGCAGTACGCGGGCCTCTCACTGTTGTGGTCTCCCCTGTTGTGGAGCACAGGCTCCGGACGTGCAGGCTTAGCGGCCATGGCTCATGGGCCCAGCCGCTCTGCGGCATGTGGGATCTTCCCGGACCGGGGCACAAACCCGTGTCCCCTGCATCGGCAGGTGGACTCTCAACCACTGCGCCACCAGGGAAGCCCCTAGGCAGATTCTTAACCACTGCGCCACCAGGGAAGCCCTAACTAGTTTTGTTTTACTGTCTAAGGAGCATGGTTCATTTTTGCAAGAACCATTATTCATTTAAGCTACCCCTTGTTGATAGGCATTTAAATTGCTAGTGGTGTTCGTTATTAATATCATGAATAAGCTTGTACATGTGTCCTTGTTTCTGAGTATCTCCATAGGGTAGTAGATCAAAGGCACTTTTAAAAACTTTGGTACTGTGGAAGCTATACTAACTTTTCCTTCAAATTGTTTCCTTTAAAATTAGTATTTGAGCATGCTTCCTTCTTCACATCTTCATGGACACTTAGGTATTTCAAAAGTGTTAATTCTTTTTCAATCTAGTTGGTGAAAAATAAATTTCATTACTTGAAACATTGTAAATCAGCTACACTTCAATTTTATTTATTTATTTTAAAAATTTTATTGGAGTAGAGTTTACTTACAATGTTGTGTTAGTTTCAGGTATGCAGCAAAGTGACTCAGTTACACATATACATATATTGATTCTTTTTCACATTCTTTTCTCATATAGCTTATCATATACTTCAGTTTTAAAAAATAAATTTTAAAAAAATTTCAGTGTTTGGATTCTAACATTTTAAGTGTGATTGTGTGTCTTTTGGTATGATTTTGGCCACTTCATTTCTTTTTCTACAACTTGAATGCTCATGCCCTTTGCAGATTTCTCTGAAGGGCTATTTGTCTTTCTTGTATTGATGTGTAACAGAACTATAAGCTGCTTGAGAGATCTCATCAGATGTTTCTTGGGTTAACTCTCAGTACAGGAGCTAAACACATTTGAGCAGTTTTTGCATAATTAGAAATATTTACAGTCCTGCACTTCTTGCCATAGCTGTATCAACCTCTGCGTTCAATGGAAGAAGAAATAGAGGCTAAAGGAGTTAAATGGCTTGCCAATGTCAAATAACCACTAGGTGGTGGAGCTGGATAAGGACCCAGAATCTCCAGCATGAGATCCTGTGCTTTTTCTAGAACATCGTTGACTTTTATAGAGTGTTTTTTCTGTATGCACCTACTAGATTTCTAAACCAAAAGTGCCCCATATAATCATCATCATCATCATCATCATCATTATCCATCATCTATCACTCAGCATCAATTATCAACAAATATCCATAGGTGAATGGTGCTAGCAACCAAGTAAAATGGCTGACAAGGGCATTCTTTACAGGTACCTATGGGAGACACTTTTTTAAAAAACATCTTTGTTGGAGTATAATTGCTTTACAATGGTGTGTGTGTTTCTGCTGTATAACAAAGTGAATCAGCTATACGTATACATACATCCCCCCATATCCCCTCCCTCTTGCACCTCCCTCCCTCCCAACCTCCCTATCCCACCCCTCTAGGTGGTCATCAAGCACCGAGCTGATCTCCCTGTGCTATGCAGCTGCTTCCCACTAGCTATCTATTTTTACATTTGGTGGTGTATATATGTCCATGCCACTCTCTCATTTCATCCCAGCTTACCCTTCCCCCTCCCCGTGTCCTCAAGTCCATTCTCTACATCTCCATCTTTATTCCTGTCCTGCCCCTAGGTTCAACAGAACCATTTTTATTTTTTTAGATTCCATATATATGTGTTAGCATACAGTATTTGTTTTTCTCTTTCAGACTTACTTAACTCTGTATGACAGACTCTAGGTCCATCCGCCTCACAACAAATAACTCAATTTTGTATCTTTTTAAGGCTGAGAAATGTTCCTTTCCATATATGTGCCACATCCTTCTTTATCCATTCATCTGTTGATGGACGCTTAGGTTGCTTCCCTGTCCTGGCTATAGTAAATAGTGCTGCAATGAATATTGTGGTACATGACTCTTTTTGAATTATGGTTTTCTCAGGGTATATGCCCAGTAGTGGGATTGCTGGGTCATATGGTAGTTCTATTTTTAGGTTTTTAAGGAACCTCCATACTGTTCTCCATAGTGTCTGTATCAATTTACATTCCCACCAGCAGTGCAAGAGGGTTCCCTTTTCTCCACACCCTCTCCAGTATTTATTGTTGTAGATTTTTTGGTGATGGCCATTCTGACCAGTGTGAGGTGATACCTTATTGTAGTTTGGATTTGAGTGATGTTGAACATCCTTTCATGTGTTTGTTGGCAATCTGTATATCTTTTCTGGAGAAATGTCTATTCAGGTCTTCTGCCCATTTTTGGATTGGGTTGTTTCATTTTTTGATATTGAGCTTCATGAGCTGCTTGTATATTTTGGAGAATAATCCTTTGTCAGTTGCTTCATTTGCAAATATTTTCTTCCATTCTGAAGGTTGTATTTTCATCTTGTTTATGGTTTCCTTGGCCGTGCAAAAGCTTTTAAGTTTCATTAGGTCCCATTTTTTTATTTTTCTTTTTCTTCTATTTCTCTAGGAGGTGGGTCAAAAAGGATCTTGTTATAATTTCTGTCATAGACTGTACTGCCTATGTTTTCCTCTAAGCATTTTATACTATCTGGCCTTACATTAAGGTTGTTAATCCATTTTGAGTTTATTTTTGTGTATGGTGTTAGGGAGTGCTCTAATTTCATTCTTTTACATGTAGCTGTCCAGTTTTCCCAGCACCACTTATTGAAGCCTGTCTTTTCTTCATTGTATATTCTTGCCTCCTTTATCAAATATAAGGTGACCATATGTGTGTGGATTTATCTCTGAGCTTTCTATCCTGTTCCATTGATCTATATTTCTGTTTTTGTGCCAGTATCGTACTGTCTTGATTACTGTAGCTTTGTAATATAGTCTGAAGTCCGGGAGCCTGATTCCTCCAGCTCCGTTTTTCTTTCTTAAGATTGCTTTGGCTATTCAGGGTCTTTTGTGTTTCCATACAAATTGTGAAATTTTTGGTTCCAGTTCTGTGAAAAATGCCATTGGTAGTTTGATAAGGATTGCATTGAATCTGTAGATTGCTTTGGGTAGTATAGTCATTTACACAATGTTGATTCTTCTAGTCCAAGAACATTGTATATCTGTCCATCTATTTGTATCATCTTTAATTTTTTGCATCAGTGTCTTATAGTTTTCTGCATACAGGTCTTTTGTTTCCCTAGGTAGGTTTATTCCTAGATATTTTATTCTTTTTGTTGCAGTGGTAAATGGGAGTGTTACCTTAATTTCTTTTTCAGATTTTTCATCATTAGTGTATAGGAATGTAAGAGATTTCTGTGCATTAATTTTGTATCCTTTAGTTTTCTGGTAGCATCTTTAGGATTCTCTATGTATAGTATCATGTCATCTGCAAACAGTGACAGTTTTACTTCTTTCCCAATTAGGATTCCTTTTATTTCTTTTTCTTCTCTGATTGCTGTGGCTAAAACTTCCGAAACTATGTTGAGTAATAGTGGTGAGAGTGGGCAACCTTGTCTTGTTCCTGATCTTAGAAGAAATGGTTTCAATTTTTCACCATTGGGAACGATGTTTGCTGTGGTTTTGTCATACATGGCCTTTATTATGTTGAGGTAAGTTCCCTCTATGCCTACTTTCTGGAAAGTTTTTTATCATAAATGGGTGTTGAATTTTGTCAAAAGTTTTTCTGCATCTATTGAGAATATTATATGGTTTTTATCCTTCAGTTTGTTAAAATGGTATATCACATTGATTGTTTTGCGTATATTGAAGAATCCTTGCGTTCCTGGGATAAATCCCACTTGATCATGGTGTATCTTCCTTCTAATGTGCTCTTGGATTCCGTTTGCTAGTATTTTGTTGAGGATTTTTGCATGTATGTTCATCAGTGATGTTGGCCTATAGTTTTCTTTTTTTGTGACATCTTTGTCTGGTTTTGGTATCAGGGTGATGGTGGCCTCGTAGAATGAGTTTGGGAGTGTTCCTCCCTCTGCTAAATTTTGGAAGAGTTTGAGGAGGACATATGTTAGCTCTTCTCTAAATGTTTGATAGAATTCACCTGTGAAGCCATCTGGTCCTGGGCTTTTGTTTGTTGGAATATTTTTAATCACAGTTTCAATTTCAGTGCTTGTGATTGGTCTGTTTATATTTTCTATTTCTTCCTGGTTCAGTCTCAGAAGGTTGTGCTTTTCTAAGAATATGTCCGTTTCTTCCAGTTTGTCCGTTTTATTGGCATATAGTTGCTTGTAGTAATCTCTCATGATCCTTTGTATTCCTGCAGTGTTAGTTGTTGCTTCTCCTTTTTCATTTATAATTCTATTGATTTGAGTCTTCTCCCTTTTTTTCTTGATGAGTCTGGCTAATGGTTTATCAATTTTGTTTATCTTCTCAAAGAACCAGCTTTTAGTTTTATTGAACTTTGCAATTGTTTCCTTAATTTCTTTTTCATTTGTTTCTGATCTGATCTTTATGATTTCTTTCCGTCTGCTAACTTTGGGGTTTTTTTGTTCTTCTTTCTCTAATTGCTTTAGATGTAAGTTTAGGTGGTTTATTTGAGATTTTTTTCTTGTTTCTTGAGGTAGGATTGTATTGCTACAACCTTCCCTCTTAAAACTGCTTTTGCTGCATCCCGTGGGTTTGGGGCCATCATGTTTTCCTTGATTTGTTTCTAGGTATTTTTGATTTCCTCTTTGATTTCTTCAGTGATCTCTTGGTTATTTAGTAGTGTATTGTTTAACCTTCTTGTGTTTGTATTTTTTACAGTATTTTTTCATATAATTGATATCTAGTCTCATAAAGTTGTAGTCAGAAAATATACTTGATATGATTTCAATTTTCTTAAATTTACCAAGGCTTGATTTGTGACCCAAGATATGATCTATCCTGGAGAATGTTCCAAGAGCACTTGAGAAGAAAGTATATTCTGTTGTTGTTGAATGGCATGTCCTATAAATATCAATTACGTCCATCTTGTTTAATGTATCATTTAAAGCTTGTGTTTCCTTATTTATTTTCAGTTTTGATGATCTGTCCATTGGTGTAAGTGGGGTGTTAAAAGTCCCCTACTAGGATCGTGTTACTGTCGATTTCCCCTTTTATCACTGTTAGCATTTGCCTTATGTATTGAGGTGCTTCTATGTTGGGTGTATAAATATTTACAATTGTTATATCTTCTTCTTGGATTGATCCCTTGATCATTATGTAGTGTCCTTCTCTGTCTCTTGTAATAGTCTTTATTTTAAAGTCTATTTTGTCTGATATGAGAATTGCTGCTCCAGCTTTCTTTTGATTGCCATTTACATGGAATATCTTTTTCCATCCCCTCACTTTCTATCTGTATGTGTCCCTAGTTCTGAATTGGTGCTCCTGTACACAGCATATACACATGTCTTGTTTTTGTATCCATTCAGCCAATCTGTGGCTTGCTTGGAGCATTTAATCATTTACATTTAAGGTAAGTATCAATATGTATGTTTCTATTACCATTTTCTTAATTGCTTTGGGTTTGTTATTGTAGATCTTTTCCTTCTGTTGTGTTCCTGCCTAGAGAGGTTCCTTTAGCATTTGTTGTAAAGCTGATTTGGTGTTGTAAAGCTGAATTCTCTTAGCTTTTGCTTGTCTGTAAAGGTTTTAATTTCTCTATCAAATCTGAATGAGATCCTTGCTGGGTACAGTAATCTTGGTTGTAGGTTTCTCCCTTTCATTATTTTAAATATGTCCTGCCACACCCTTCTGGCTTGCAGAGTTTCTGCTGAAAGATCAGCTGTTAATCTTACGGGGATTCCCTTGTATGTTATTTGTTGCTTTTCCGTTGTTGCTTTTAACATTTTTTCTTTGTATTTAATTTTTGATAGGTTGATTAATATGTGTCTTGGCGTGTTTCTCCTTGGATTTATCCTGTATGGGACTCTCTGCACTTCCTGGACTTGACTGACTCTTCCCTTTCCCATGTTAGGGAAGTTTTCAACTCTAATCTCTTCAAATATTTTCTCAGCTCCCTTCTTTTTCTCTTCTTCTTCTGGAACCCCTATAATTCGAATGTTGGTGTGTTTAATATTGTCCCAGAGGTCTCTGAGACTGTCCTCAGTTCTTTTCACTCTTTTTTCTTTATCTGCTCTGCAGTAGTTACTTCCACTATTTTATCTTCTAGGTCACTTATCCGTTCTTCTGCCTCAGTTATTCCTCTATTGATTCCTTCTAGAGAATTTTTCATTTCATTTATTGTGTTGTTCATCATTGTTTGTTTGCTCTTTAGTTCTTCTAGGTCCTTGTTAAACATTTCTTGTATTTTCTCCATTCTATTTCCAAGATTTGGGTCATCTTTACTATCATTACTGTGAATTCTTTTTCAGGTAGACTGCCTATTTCCTCTTCATTTGTTTGGTCTGGTGGGTTTTTACCTTGCTCCTTAATCTGCTGCATATTTCTCTGTCTTGTCATTTTGCTTAATGTACTGTGTTTGGGGTCTCCTTTTTGCAGGCTGTAGGTTCATATTTCCCGTTGTTTTTGGTGTCTGCTCGTAGTGGGTGAGGTTGGTTCAGTGGCTTTTGTAGGCCTCCTGGTGGAGGAGACTGGTGCCTGTGTTCTGGTGGATGGGGCTGGATCTTGTCTTTTTGGTGGGCAGTGGTGTGTTTTGGGGTGACTGTGAACTTAGTATGATTTTAGGCAGCCTCTATGCTAATGGGTAGGGTTGTGTTCCTGTCTTACTAGTTGTTTGGCATGGGGCTTCCAGCCGTGGGGTTTGCTGGCCATTGGGTGGAGCTGGGTCTTAATGTTGAGATGGAGATCTCTGGGAGAGTTTTCTCCTTTTGATGTTACATGGAGCTGGGAGGGCTCTGATGGTCCAGTGTCCTGAACTTGGCTTTCCCACCTCAGATGGTCAGGTCTGACACTCGGCTGGAGCACCAATACCCTGTCAGGCACACAGCTCAGAAGAAGAGGGAGAAAAAAAGAAAGAAAAAATAAATTTAAAAAAATTACAAATTAAAAAAATTATTAAAATAATAATTTAATAATAAAAAGAATAGAGCAACCAAACCAATAAACAAATCCACCAATGATAACAAGCACTAAAAACTTAACTAAGATAAACATAAAAATCAGAAACAAATCAGTCACAGACAGCAAACCCCATGTCTACATTTGCTCCCAAGGTCCACCACCTCAATTTTGGGATAATTTCTTGTCTATTCAGGTATTCCACAGATGCAGGGTACATCTAGTTGACTGTGGGGATTTAATCCTCTGCTCCTGAGGCTGCACAGAGACATTCACCTTTCTCTTCTTTGTTCACACAGCTCCTGGGGTTCAGCTTTAGTTTTGGTCCCACCTCTGAGTGTCACCCTCAAGCATCTGTTCCTGCCCAGACAGGACGGGGTAGAGCAGTGGCTGATTGGGGGACTCTGGCTCACTCAGGCCAGGGGGAGGGAGGGGTACGGTACTCATAATTGGAAAGTGGGGCGAGCCTGCGGTGGCAGAAGCTGCCGTGATGTTGCAGCAGCCTGAGGGGCGCGGTGTGTTCTTCCGAGGAAGCTGTCCCTGGATCACAGGACCGTGGCAGTGGCGGGCTGCACAGGCTCCCGGGAGGGGGTGTGTGGATCGTGATCTGTGCTCGCACATAGGCTTCTTGGTGGCGGCAGCAGCAGTCTTAGTGATTCATGCCCATCTCTGGGATCCGAGTGACAGCTGTGGCTCACGCCCATCTCTGGAGCTTGTTTAGGCGGTGCTGTGAATCCCCTCTCCTCGCACACCCCGAAACAATGGTCTCTTGCCTCTTAGGCAGGTCCAGACTTTTTCCCAGACTCCCTCCCGGCTAGCTGTGGTGCACTAGCCCCCTTCAGGCTGTGTTCACGCAGCCAACCCCAGTCCTCTCCCTGGAGTCTGACCTCCGAAACCCAAGCCTCAGCTCCCAGCCCCCACCCATCCCGGCAGGTGAGCAGACAAGCCTCTCAGGCTGGTGAGTGCTGGTCGGCACCAATCCGATTTGCCCTCTGTACCCCTGTGGCTGCACTCTCCTCTGTGCCCCTGAATCTTCCCCCCAACCTACCCCCCATCTCCACCAGTGAAGGGGCTTCCTGGTGTGTGGAAACGTTTCCTCCTTCACAGCTCCCTCCCAGAGGAGCAGGTCCCATCCCTGTTCTTTTTTCTCTGTTTTTTCTTTTTTCTTTTGCCCTAGCCAGGTACATGGGGAGTTTCTTGCCTTTTGGGAAGTCTGAGGTGTTCTGCCAGCGTTCAGTAGGTGTTCTCTAGGAGTTGTTCCACATGTAGATGTATTTCTGATGTGTCTGTGGGGAGGAAGGTGATCTCCATGTCTTACTCCTCTGCCGTCTTGAAGGTCCCCCCCCAAGATATTTAAATGTACAACACGTTCTAAGAAAATGTCCAGCACAGAGATCTAGGTGAATTTCTAACGGTGCTCACTGGTTGATTCCAGATGTTATAAATGTACTTTGTATAAAATGTACTTTATATACATTTTATGGTAGGTGCTTGTCCTGGAGAAGCTTACATTTTTTTCTGAAGAAGATATGAAGCAAAATTGTGACTAGAATACAATCCAGAACTCCTTTTCTATAGTTCTTTACAGGGTAACATGAAAACACTCAGAAAGGAGTCAATAATTGCATTTGGAATTTCTGAGCAGGTATACCTGAGAGATGACATTTGATCTGGGTGTTGGCAGTTGAGTAGATTTCCTGCATAGGAAACTTTAGGTTCTTTGCTGAAAACTGAGGTATCATTTAGATCATTAGTAATCACCTATATCAGACGAAATGTACTGAGACATGTGAAGATAAACATGGTATGGCCACAGTGTCAGATACCACTTGGCCATATTAGTTCCCAGCATTTAGAATTTAGGAGATGACAGAGTGTTCTATTTATGATTTCCAGGGTGTGCAGCATAGAATAGACTCAATAAAAATTTGTTGAATTGAATTATACTGAATTGAATGGCTGTCTGAGATTCATATGCACCATTCTTGGGGCTAACTAGAACTTAGCATGATAAGGAGTGCTACGTCATTAGGTACATCTTCTGATGGAACAGAATCAATTTAGAAGGAAAAAACTAAAAGCAAGGATGACATCACAAACCTCCCAGTGGCACTTGTTCTTTTTAGTGGCTCTCTGGAAGTAAGAGTCTCCCCTAACCCTAACCCTAACCGTAACTCCTGTGCCAGGAAATAGATGTTCACCAGTGATTTACATTCTCCCTACTTCCCCATTGCCTGTAATGGAAAGTTGTCATGAAAAGGCTCCCCAGCCAGGGGCTACATATCCCAGGCCCCTTTGCATCCAGATGGGGCCATATGGTGAGTTCTCAGCGGTGGAATGCGACTGGAATTGGTGTGTGTCACTGGCCCTCCTTACACTCACATACACATTGGTCCAACTGCCAACTGCCAGCACCTGCATTTCTTTTCCGGAAGACTTTGTCCTCCAGGGCTTGCTTTGCCCACTCACACAAGCGGTTGGAAATGCCTGGGAATTACCATCCCCTGGCAAACAGCTTTAAACAAATGATTGACAACATGGATGTAAACCCATCTTCCTCATCCTTCAAGTGAGAAGACTCTGAGACATGCAATTTACACTGGGTCCCAGAATTTCCCCAACAGGATCAACCTCTGGTTGCCCATAGTGGCACCTTGCTTGATAATATACTCTTTCTTTGTTTTCTTCCCTTTTTCACTTCCTCCATTGCCCTACCAGCATTCAAACCCATGTCTCAGAGTCAGATTCTGGACAATGCAAACTAAGATTATACATTTTCTCCTAGACCCCACGTTTCTTTCTCTTGTTTTACTCTTTTGATATATTGGGAGTACAACCTCTACTAGCTTTCTAGAAAAGATCAGTAGAAGGAACAATTTTTGATTTTGATCTCGTGTGTCAAAATATAGCCTTCACAATGGATTTTAAATTCAGCTATATGCATTAAGAGATAAATATTACATATAATAATTAGATAAAATTATAGTAATTTTCACAATTATTTCCCTTCAACTTTGGAATGTGTTAGTCCACTATTTCTCAGTTTCTAGTGCTGTTCTTGAGAAGGCCAATGTCATTAAAATCTCTCCTCTTTTGTATGTGATTATATTCTCTTTCTGAAAGATTTCAGAATCTTCTCTCTATCCAGATTTCCTACAGTTTAATGATTAAGGGCCTTAGTGTTGTTTATATGGTTGTTTTTCCATTCACTGATCTGGGCTCTCAAGGACTTCTTTCAAACTGGAAACTCCTGTCCTTCAGATCTGCAAATGTGTCTTATTATTTCTGTATAATTTCCTCCCCTTTGTTTTCTTGTTCTTTTCCCCTGAAACTCATTATTTGGATGTTTGAACTCCTGAATAGTTCTCAAATTTCCTTTATTTTTTTAAAAAATTTCATCAATCTTTTATTAAATTTTATGGAACAACTCCTCAACTCTATTTGCTTATCTTTCTGTTATTTTCTTTTAGATATATCATATGTTTGATTTCAAAAATCTGCCATTATAAGCAGAAGAGCTAGAATCATATCTAAATATGTACAGTTTTTAGAGGAGGGTTATTAAGGGGGAAAGAACAAAAATATCGTTTCAGGTACATACCTCCTATGGACACATCCAGTAGTCACTGCTACTTTCCTTGCTCACCTGGCTCCCAGCCTGAAAAAATTGTTACTGTCAATGATAATGGTGTTGATACCTGTCAGTCTAGTTAGGAAGATGGAAATTACTCTAGTTATTTCAAATGGATTTTAACCAAGGGAATTGTTTAGAAAAGTGTTGGAAGGACCAGGGAATCAAGAAGGAAAAGGACGAGATGTTACTCAGAGATTAGTACCTGAGAGGTGTTAGTACACCCCTAGAGCTGCAGGGACAAAACGGACGGTGTTGTTTTGTGGAATCCACATGGGCTGTGCTGCTGAGGGTACTGGGGTGTCATTAGCAACACAGCTGTTATCAATCCCTCACCACTGCTGCTCTGCAGGAAGTCAAGAGCCTGCCCTCCTGCTGACTCTGCAGGGGCCCTGGAGCCCAGTCTTGCTGAAGCTGTTGGAATTGCTGCTGAGACTTTAGAACCCATAGTTGTTTGTTTCTGCTGCTACAGCTGCCATAACCATGCTTCTAGGGCAACACCTGGCAGTCACCTACATTTGCGTGCCACTGCCACTGCTGCTGCAGCTGCTGCAGTCAGAGGCCAGGAGCACACGTTTCTGAAGTTTTGGGCGTTCTGCCTCTGTCACTTCTAGAGACAGAAGCAAAGGAAGGAAAATGGCTTATCTTTTCTACTGCCTTTTACTCCACCAATATCTCCCAATGGTTAGCAGAGGATAATCAGAAACTGGCAAGGGAGTCTGGGGCGTACTGCTTTGAGGTAGGAAGGTTGGAAATGGAGCTGAGAGTCAAAAGGCAAATAACCAACATCTGCACTTCTTATGCACTAAATAGGTACCAGGACTATATCTACATCATCTCATTTAATCCTCACAACAAAGCACTGAAAGTAGCTCCAGTTGCTACCCACATTGTAGAGATGAGGAAACTGACTCAGATGTTTATGTAGCTGGCAAGATGGCAGATTCAGGATTCCAACTCAGGTCAGTCTCCAATAAGTCGTGGGCTCTTCATCATTTTGCTTCCTACAGATCTTCAGTGAAGTACCCTTCATGCCTCATGGCTGCCCTGGGCACTGCTGTCGTCCTCTGTATTAGTGATGGCTGTTGGTCTTCTCCCCTTCAGGCCAAGAAAAGCCCCTTCTGCTTTTTTATGAGCAGCTTTTCACATCGTAAAGCTTTACCCTAAGTGACCCAGCAGCCTTCTTGACCCTTGCCACTCCAAGTGGATCCTGTGTGCCAGCAGAACTGGCATCACCTGGGAGAAGTTAAAGTGCTGAATTTCAGTCCCCATCTACCCACCCTGTACTCTTGAATCAAAATCTGCATTTTCACAAGAGTGTCAGTTGATTTTCATGTTCCCTGGAGTTTGAGAAAAGGTGCTGTCTACCTCATCTCTCTCCTGCCCAGAGCATGTCCATATATTCTGGGAGCGGGGGAGAGATGGTGGGGTGCATGTCACAGTATCACACTGTGCTTGAAATCATTGCTCCCTTGTAAATTCTGCCTTGACCTTTAGATTGATCCACTTTGCCAAAGTTTTTCTTCATTTTGCTGATTCTTTTTAGGTCACCACAATGTCTCTGTTGTTGAGCTGGCATGTTTGGGGAATCCCCTTCCATCAGATGGTCTGACTCCAAGTGTTCCCTAGTCCAAGGTCTCTTTTATATATACATCCCTGAACCTCATATAGACCCGCACAGGTGTCTGCAGATATGATTCAATGCTTCTAGACATGCCATGATAGCAAAGAATCCCACCCTCCAGCACTCTAAGATAGCAGGAAGCTTATTTTTCCATGATCATATTAGAACACACCCTGATTCCCACTCTAATTGCACTATTCATTCCCTATAGACGGGAAACAGGTGGTTGTGTAGCAGCAAAGCAGAGAGAAATGAGAGAACACATCCTCAACAGCTCGTATTCACTCCTGTTTCTTGTTCTTTTGTCTGCTCTACGTGTAATGCCAGTCCCCCAGCCCTGCCTGCCCCTCCACCACGGCTGACAGAATTTATATATTCTGCTTGTGTGCTTAACTTCCCTCCGTTTCTGGGAGCTGCTACCAAAATCCAGACATCTAGAGAGCATGATATGAATAGACTTTTCAGGGAAACCATAGTCATATTTTCAAGCAATACATCAATGTTTATTCTGCTTCTTGAACAGCTTCTTAATTCTCATTGGAGTTTATTAGTCACCCTTGTTCTCAGTTGATTAAATTTGTTTGTAGTTGCCTCCAATATTATATTGACAGATATTCCTCCTTACAATTTAATAACAACATTTTTGCAGCCGACAGAGTAAGACAAATGGAAAAAGTGAATGCACCACACTGTATAGATCTGATTCGTCTTTCTTCCCGTCTCCGTATTTGTTTTTGCCATGATTGGGAGCCAAATGAACAGAGTGACACTGGGTTTTAGTAAGATAACTCTATTATTTTTGATTTATGGTTTCATATTTTTGAAAGCCAATACAATAAAAGTAAAATAAAGTCACTATATTTTATGAGTAAAATAAAGTCACTATATTTTATGAGTTAGTTGTTTTAGAGTACATTATGACCGGCACAAATTAAAATAATATGGAGGAAAAAATATAAGGTATTTAAAAAGTCTTTTCTGGTTACATTTAACTGGTTCTCTTTAAATACAGACACTTCCAAGGAGTAGGAAGTGCATATGACATGCAGCATGAGAGCGGCGGCTGGTTTGTTGAGCAATTTTTATTTAATTTACACAATATAGTATATGTGTCTACTATGTGCCCATTACTGGATTGGGGATAATTTTTGTAAGGTTGCAAGGAAGAGACAAAATCAAATAACCTTTTGTGGAATAATAGAAAAAAAAAAGGCTGTCCTTTGTGGTCTTATAGTCACTTTGAATCACAGTTCTCCAAGATTAGTTGCAGATTGAGCCACGTGGAGAACCAGGTCATCAGCTCAGCTACACTGTCTGCCATGACTTTCCCTTTGTTCTAGCAGGTGGATGCCCACAGTACGTATATGAATGGGTTGATTTCCTAATAAACACCACGAATACCCCTAAAGGAGGGAGCTTGTAGACACAGTTGACCTCTTGGGTATTTTGCCTTTCTCTGGGGTTCTGGTCTGGTGCCCACATAAGCAGAGTTGCTGCCTCTGCTTGGCCCAAGTTACCAGCCATGGCAGCTTTGCTTGGAGAGCCCCAAATTTGCGATCATGATCAAGAGGCACTTATGCCTTTATGGATTCTTCTCCATCCAGGGATCAAGGAATCCGTTTCCCTCCAAAGTCAAAGAATTTAAATAATTTTTTAATAAGCTGCCACTTGTGTGTTGGGTGAATCACACAGCGTAAGTTCCAGAGGGGCATTGTTTTATCCGCTGCTGTATCCTCAGTGCCTAGAACGCCATCGGGTCATAATAGGCCCTCCATAAACATCTGTGGAAGAAATGTCTACAGGTGGCGCAATGGTTATGTTTAACGTTGTTGGCTAAAAGGTAGGGTCAGGATATATGAGGTAACCTCAGTAAACTGGAGAGTCTATGTTCTGCCTTTTTTGGTATCTAGGAGGAGGAGCATTTATACCTTGCCTGCCTCCTAGTTGTGCTGAGAGGATTATTTAGGTGGTTCTGTTAAGTACTACAGGTTTAGAAAATGCTCCACTCAATTGAATTCTGCTTAATTAGTGCTTATTGTGTTTGCTAAGTTCTTAGGGGTGTGAAGAAATGCAAGCCCTTCTCAGTGCCCTTCATAATCCCATTTTTATTCTGATAGATGTAGCCCTATGCTCACTCCTTCCCCACTGCTTCACTCTTCCCTCTGTTCTCTCTTGTGGGGCCAGAGCAAGATGGTAAGAGTGCCATCCTGATTGGCTTGTGTGTGCTGGGGGACCGCAGGGGACGGCGGAGGTGGTGAGTCCCAGGCTGTGTCAAACAGGCTTACCTATTGCCGTAGTGGACAGCACAGAACCTGGAAATACGATGTGATGGTCTGTATGCTGAGCAAAAATAAAATAGGAGAATAAGCTTAAGATCAATATCTGGGATGTCCCAAGAAGGGCAGACGTAATTACTGGAAATGGTCCGAACACAGTGGTCAGAAGTCAAGTTTTTAATAGAGGGCGTTGGCTGATATTTAGGGACAAGGGTGAGCGCTTAAAGTCGCCACTCGTGGTGGACACTCGTAAGTGCTCACACACTTACAGTTTGGGTTCTTTTCCCATCAATGCAAACTCTTCTACCACGGGCTTCCAGTAACATTCCCGATGCAATGACATGTGCTCTCTCTCTCCTTTTTTTTTTATATTGGGGTATAGTTGATTAACAATATTGTGTTAGTTTCAGGGGTGCAGCAAAGTGATTCAGTTGTACATATACATGTACCTATTTTTTTTCAAATTCTTCTCCCATTTATGTATTACAGAATATTGAGCAGAATTCCCTGTGCTCTACAGTAGGTCCTTGTTGGTTATCTATTTTAAATATAGTAGTGTGCACATGACATGTTCTCTTTTGCTCCAGTCCCTTATTTCAAAAAACCTTTAAAATATTTTCCCCTCAATTCCTCCCGCCAATACATAAAGATCCTATCTCAGATGACACCCAACTTTTCTTTGCTTAAAAATTAGTTCTTGGGCCTCTGGTTAAAGATGATTCATTAGAAAGTGCATTTACATCCCTTCATATTAAGTTTACAGTAAAGGTGTAAACCTGAGACACACTCACAAGAGCAAAGAGGGTGAGAGGAATGCCGTAGCAGATAACACACCTGTATATTTCTGTAACTCAAAACTGCAAGGGTGACAACAAATGAAACTGAGCAGAGGAAGCCTCAGCCTAGAACACACGCCATGGCGCTCTGAAGTGGTGTAGAATCCCAGAGAAGATTCACCGTATGGAGCAGAAATGTGATATGTGGCTAAGATGAGGGGAAATAATTAAAAGTCTGAACAGGCAGTCCCCACCTCCCTCTCCAACCTGCAGAGGTGAGGCACAGGTATCCTAGCAATTGGCCCCAGATCAAAGGATTGGGGGAATGTTTTCCTTAAAGGAAATCAGAATGAACCCTAAAATGAGTGGAAGTACCATAGGTGAAAGCCCTTCCCACTCTGGCACATGGGATGGGCTCTGGTCATAACAGGTGCCTCCCCACCTGATCGTTCTGAGAAACCTGCCTTTGACAAGCCCCTCAGGCCCACACAGCTGCCAGCCAGGCTTCCACCCATGACTGGATGCCCAGGGCCACCGAATATTTGAGAAAAGCCTGGATCATGGAAGAGAAAAGACCAGAATAAAGAGACTGGCAACCTGACCCCAGAAAACATATTTATAATTTCATTAATATTCTCCAAGTGGATTTAAGAAGGTAGTGCATCTGTAAAACAGGAATAGACTTATCTTTAAAAATCAATAGTCTTATCTTTAAAAGTCAAGCTTCCAGAAATTAAAACAAGGATTCAAGAAATTTTTTAAAAATCAAAATTCAGTTGAGGTTTTGAATGAGAAAATTTATAATATCCCTGAATATAGTTATCCATATAATACTGAATTCCTACTTGCTACCATATACAATAATAAATTACATATGGGTTAAAGACTAAAAAGTAGGGCTTCCCTGGTGGCGCAGTGGTTGGGAGTCCGCCTGCCGATGCAGGGGACGCAGTTCGTGCCCCGGTCCGGGAAGATACCACATGCCGCGGAGCGCCTGGGCCCGTGAGCCATGGCCGCTGAGCCTGCGCGTCCGGAGCCTGTGCTCCGCAACGGGAGGGGCCACAACAGTGAGAGGCCCGCGTACCGCAAAGAAAAAAAAAAAAAAAAAGTAAAATAAAAAAATAGTTCAATTGTTTGAAGGCAATTTAGGAGAAAATCTTTGTGACTTGGAGAAGAGGTGTATTTCTTAAACTAGAAACCCCTATTCTCAGTATCTCTATGCCAAAGTAAACACAATGAACAGTTTACCTGTATGTGTGTGTGTATTTCTAGATTTTCATATTCATGCAATGTATTTGTATGTAGATACACACATTTGAACCCACACACCCCTCATATATATGTGTGTGTGTGTGTGTGTATTATATATTATATATCACTTTATTCAAACTATAGCACACTAGATGCATGTTGGGAACCTTGTTTTTGGTTTTTGTTTTTCACTTAATATCATGATTTAGTAATTTTTTTCATGTTAATGTGTATTGATGAACCTTATTATTTTCAATGACTAGTGTTCCATCACTTAATGTGTCATATTTACGTAACTAGCTTCTTATTGACTCACATTTATGTTGTTTCCAGTTCTCAGTGTTACAAACCACTCTTCAATGAACATCTTCATAATTGTTTAACAGTACATTTTTAAAAGTATATTCCCAGCTGTGGAATCGCTTTCATTTTATCATTCTAAAATACCATATTCCATACTATATTCCTGCTCAAGAATTTCAGAGGCCCTGTAAGATCTAGAATGAAATATATAAACTCTAAAAGCTGGCCAACCACAAACTGCCTCAGTTTACTTTTCTATGTGTACTTCCCTTTATGAATGCTCAGTTTGATCAGGTATCTCAGGAACTCTCATCTGGTCACATCATGCCCATTTCTGTCCCTGGGCCCCATCTAGGACTGCTCGGTTATTTTTCAGCCAGTCCAAATCTTCTAAGCAGCAGAATGCTGGGAATTTGGCATCAAATGGACCAGGCCTGGTCCTGAATATCACCCCAGCCATTGGACCCTGGGCAGGTTACTTGGCTGGACCTTAAATCTATAAGATGGAGATAATAGTGATTAATAATGCTGAATGAGATCATGCTTATAAAGGCTGGCATACAGTGCTTAATGAATCCTAATTTGCCTTCTCTGTGTATTCCTTTGGATTGAGAATAAATTCCACCTTAGCTGTAAAAATCACTCCCTACCTCCCATCCTCATTTTAGACCACGTTAATTTCTCCACCTGTGAGACCTTGGGCACTTCTTGTCAGGTACATTCATTTCCTTGAAGTTAAAAAAGAATATCGAGCTCTATGAGATGGCAAAACTCACGTAAAGTGCTTCACACAAGACTCGACACATAGTAAGTGCTCTATAAATATTTCTGCAGCTGCTGCTATTGCAAAGGCAACAGTCACTCATGCCCCAGCGGTAACAGCACTTCCACTGATGACTTGTTTTTTCACAGAGGGAAAGACAGGCAGTGAAAGTCACGGTGAAGGGCATACCCTCTGGACCCACTGCCTGGATTAGAATCCTAGCTAGACTGTTTCCAGCTGTGTGACCTCTGGTTTCCTTCACCTCGCTTCTTTAGGATGCCCATAATAGTTATCCACCCGTAGAGTTGTTTTCAGGATCAAATGAATCAACCAATAAAAAGAATGTAAATACCTGACACATAAAAATACTTTGTATGCTTTCACTGGTGCCGATTTATTTTTAGCCTTTTCAGTCCTGACCGCCCCACCCCCTACCCCACCCCACCGCCTGAGTATTTTCAAAGCTCCTAAGGGCAGCGATGTATATTTATACCGATCTTATCACTTCATGAGGGAAAAATAAAACAACAAATGGCATAGGGTAGGCCTAGTACCATGCCTGGAGCACTGTAAAAGCTCTGTAATAGCTGGTTTCCTTCCCCTTATCTTATCTACCACACCTAGTAAGTAGTTCTAGGAATTGCTCTTTAAGCATTTTTGGAAGGGAATGAATAAATATCGATTTTTCCTATATGCCAAGGAACACCATTAAATATAGAGCATTATAATTCAAAAGACTGCCTGTTATTCCATGAAATTCTGGTTTGGTAAAGTTATGCCCTTATTTTTTAATTTACATCATTTGCTATATCCTGACTGCCCCAAAGCTTCTTGACATATTTTGTTCAAAGCCCTGAGTTGCAATGTAGTGTTTAAATCAGACATTGTCTTAATTTTCTTTCAGTTTCACCTTCATTTCCTTCCCCGTTTTCTCTGTTCCTTTCCTTCTGTCTCCGGCCTACTTGCATTCATATGTAAATCACTGAACTGTCACTAAATGGCAAAATAACTTTTCTTTACAAAAGACTAGCTAGAATTATTCTCAATTGCTTCTATCTGCAACATTTTCAACATTTCACGGGTGAAGCTATGAAATCAACACAGGGGGAAGCAACCATCAAAATGCCTTTGATCTTGAAGTCATCTTGAGTTTGACAAGTATAATGTAAAGTTAACCCCTGAATAAATCTGAAAGGTAATAACATATAGGATGACCAAGACACAGATTGTTAGGTTGACTCCGTAATCTTTTTGCCCCTAGCATTATTGAGATATAATTGGCATATAGCATATGTAAATTTAAGGTGTACAGCATGATGATTTGATGCAACTATATATTACAAAATGTTTAACACAATAAGGTTAGTTAACACATTCATCACCTTACATAATTACCAATTGTGTGTCTGTGTGTGTGTGGTGATAACTTTTAAGATCTATACTCTTAGCTGGTTTCAGGTATATAATAAGGTATTGTTCACTGTAGTCATCATGCTATACATTAGATTCCCAGAACTTATTCATCTTATAACTAGAACTTTGTACTCTGACCAACACCTCCCTGTTTCCCCCAACTCCTAGGCCCTGGAAGCGATATTTTCATTCTCTATTTCTGTGAATCTGGCTTTTGTAGATTCCAATCTAAATAAAAACATTCAGCATCTCTCTTTCTCTACCTGACTTTTTTTCAGTTAGCATGACACCTTCAAGTTTCATCCATGTTGTCATAAATGTCGAGGTTTTTTTTTTCTTTTTATGGCTGAAAAATATTCCATTGTATATATGGAATTACACATTGTATATATGGAATTAGGGTTAGGGTTAGTGTATATATATATATATATATATATATATATATAAAATTTCTTTTTTATTTATTCATCCTTTGGTAGACACTCAGGTTGTTTCCATGTCTTGGCTATTGCTAACAGTGCTGAAATGAATATGGAGGTGCAGATATTTCTTCAAGATAATGATTTTATTTCCTTTGGGTATATACCCAAGTGTGGGATTGCTGGATCATACGGTAGTTCTATTTTTAATTTTTTGAGGAACCTCCATACTGGCTTCTGTAGTGGCTAAACCAGTTTACATTCCCACCAATAGTGCTTGAGGATTGCCTTTTCTCCACATCCTCGCCAACAGTTGTTATTTCTTATGGTCTGAATAATAGCCATTCTAACACGTATGAGGTGGCATCTCATGTGGTTTTGATTTGTATTTCCCTGGTGATTAGAATAGCTTTTCACTTACCTGTTTGTCATTTTTATATCTTCATTGGAAAAAATGTCTATTCAAGTCCTCCACCCACTTTTTACTCAGATTATTTGTTTTTGTTGTTGTTAATCAGTTACCTGAGTTCTTTATCTATTTTGGATATCAATTTCTTATCAGATAGATGGTTTGCAAGTATTTTCTCTCATTTCACAGGTTGCCTTTTCATTTTATTGATTGCTGCTTTTCCTGTGCAAAAGCTTTTTTGTTTGATGTAGTCCTACTTGTTATTTTTGCTTTCATTGCTTACACTTTTGGTGTCATATCCAGAAAATCATTGTCAAGACCAATATCAAAAAGCTTTTACCGTATATTTCCTAGGAGTCTGTGGTTTTGGGTCTTTAATCCATTTTGTCCTTTAATCCATTTTGAGTTAATCTTTGTGAGTCATATATAGTAGGGTTCCAGTGAAACTGGAACCTATGTTTCTCCAATTTTCCCAACGCTATTTATTGAAGAAACTATTCTTGGCTCCCTTGTGAAATATTAGTTGACCATGTATGCATGAGTTTATTTCTGAGCCCTCTATTCTGCTCCACTGATCTATATGTCTGTTTTTCTGCCAGTACCATACTAGTATATAGTTTTGATTACTATAGCTTTGTAATTAAGATTGAAATCAGGAAGTATGATGCCTCCAGCTTTGTTCTTCTTTCTCAGACTTCCTTTGGCTATTCAAGGTATTTTGTGGTTCCATATGCATTCTATGATTGTTTTTCTACTTCTGTGAAGAATGCAGTTGGAATTTTGATAGAGATTGCATTGAATCTATAGATGGCTTTGGATAGTCTGGACATGTTAACAATATCAATTCTTCCAATTTATGAACATGGGATATTTTCCCATTTATTTGTGTCTTCTTCATTTTCATTCATCAATGGCTTGCAATTTTCAATGTACAGATCTTTCACCTCCTTGGTTAAATTTCCTCAATATTTTATTAGCTTTGATGCTATTTTAAATGGAATTATTTTACTTCTTTTTCAGATAGCTCATTGTTAGTGTATAGAAAGAGAACTGATTTTTCTATGTTGATTGTTGTATCCTACAACTTAACTAAATTTATTAGTTCTGACAATTTTTTAGTGGAGTCTTTAGGATTTTCTATATATGAGATCATATCATCTGGAAACAAAGATAATTTGACTCTTCCTTTCTAATTTGATGCCTTTTCTTTTTCTTGCCTAATTGGTCTGGCTAGGTCTTCCAATACTGTGTTGAATAGGAGCAGTGAAAGTGGGCACCCTGATATAGAGGAAAAGCTTTCAACCTTTCAATGTCGAGTATGATGTTACCTGCGGGTTTGTCATATATGGCCTTTATTATGTTGAGATATGTTCCTTCTATAACTAATTTGTTGAGAGTGTTTATAATCAAAGGGTGTTGAAGTTTGTCAAATGCTTTTTCTGCAAATGCTTTTTCTGCATCTATTTAAATGATCATATAATTTTTTCTTTAATTTTATTAATGTGGTATGTCACATTTATTGATTTGTGTATTTACACCATCCTTGCATCTCAGAGAGAAATCCCACTTGATCATGGTGTATGATCCTTTTAATATGCTGTTGAATTCAGTTTTCTAGTATTTTATTGAAATTTTTTGCATCTACATTCATCAGATATTGGCCTATACTTTTCTTCCCTTGTAATGTCCTTTTCTGCTTTTGGGGTGAGGGTGATGCTGGCTTTGTAAGATGAATTTGGAAACGTCCCCTCCTCTTCAGTTTTTTTGAAGGGATTGAGAAGAATTGGTATCAATTTTTCTTTAAATGTTTGGTAGAATTTACCAGTGGAACCATCTGGTGCTGGGCTTTTCTTTGTTAGGTGATTTTTTTTATTACTGCTTCAATCTCCTTACTTGTTATTTGTTCAGATTTTCTATTTCTTCATGATTCTATCTTAGTAGACTGTGTCTAGGAATTCGTCCGTTTCTTCGAGGTTATCCAATTTGTTGGCATAAAATTGTTTATAGTAGTCTCTAGTGGTCCTTTGTATTTCCATGGTGTCAGTTGTAATGTCTCCTCTTTCATTTCTGATATTATTTACTTGAGTCTTTTTCTTAGTCAGCTAAAGGTTTGTTAATTTTACTTATCTTTTCAAAAAACCAGATCTTTGTTTTGTTGATATTTTATACCATTTTTCTGGTCTTTATTTCATTTATTTCTTCCCTGATCTTTGTTATTTCCTTCCTTCTGCTAACTTTGGGCTTAGTTTGTTCTTCTTTTTTTTTAATTCCTTGATGGGTTGTTTATTTTGATCTTTCTTTCCTTAATGTAGGCTTTTGTTGCATAAACTTCCTTCTTAGAACTAATTTTGCTACATCCCCCAAATTTTGGTATGTTGTGTTTTCACTTTTATTTGTTTCAAGATATTTTTAATTTCCTTTTTGATTTCTTCCTTGACCCATTGGTTATTCAGGAGTGTGTTGTTTAATTTCCATTCATTTGTGTATTCTCTAGTTTCCCTCTTGTTACTGATTTCTAGTTTCATACCACTGTTAGTGGTCGGAAAAGATACTTGGTATTATTTCAGTCTTCTTAATTTGCTAAGGCTTGTTTAGTGACCTAACATATGATCTATCATGGAGAATGTTCCACGTGCTCTGGGAAGAATGTGTGTTGTGCTGCTGTTGTATGCAATGTTTTGTGTATGTTGGTTAGATCCATTGTTTCTAAGGTATAGTTTAAGTCCAGTGTTTCCTCATTGAATGTCTGAATGATCTATCCATTGTTGAAGGTGGGGTACTGAAGTTCCCTACTATTGTTGCATTGTTGTCTATTTCAGATCTGTTAGAATGTGCTTAATATAGTTAGGTGCTCTGATATTGAGTGCATATATATTTACAATGTTACATTCTCTTGATGAATTGACCCTCTTATCATTATATAATAACCTATTTGTACCTTGTTACAATTTTTGACTTAAAGTTTATTTTGCCTGATATAAATATAAATACCACTGCTCTCTTGGTTTCTATTTGCATGGAATATCTTTTCCAGCCCTTCACTTTAAGCCATGTGTATCCTTAAAGCTGAAGTAAGCCTCTTATAGGCAGGATTTTGTTTTTTAATCCTTTCAGCTGATTGATTCCTTTTGATTGGAGAATTTAATCCATTTACATTTAAAGTAAATATTGGCAGGTAAGGACTTACTCATGACATCTTATTGTTTTCAGGCCTGTTAATAGGTTCTTTTTCCCTTTCTTACTTTTTTGCTCTTACTTTGTGAATTGATAGTTGGAATGCTTTGAGTCTCTTCTCTTATATTTTGTGTATCTACTGTAAGTTTTTGCTTTGTGATTGCCATAAGTCTTATATAAAACATCTTGTACATATAACACTATTTTAAGATGATAACAACTTAACTTTGATTACATACAAAATCTCTACCCTTTACTCCCCCCATCATATTTTATGTTTTTGTTGTCACAATTTACATCTCTTTATAGTTTGTATCTATTAACAAACTATTGTAGCTATAATCAGTTTTAAGACTTTTGTCCTTTAACCTTTGTACTAGAGTTAGATGATTAACAAATCACTATACTACAGTATTAGAGCATTCTGATTTTGACTATATACTCACCTTCACCACTATGTTTTATATTTTCATGTTACTAATTAGCATTCTTTCATTTCAGCTTGAAGAACTCTTCAGCATTTCTTATAAGGAAGGTCTAGTGGTGATGAATTCTTCCAGCTTCTGTTTATTGGGAAATTCTTTTCTCTTCTTCACTTCTGAAAGACAACTTTGCCAGGTAAAGTATTCTTGGTTGGAAATTTTTTTTTTCTTTCAACTCTTTGAATATATTATCCCACTTTCTCCTGACCTGCAAGGGTTCTTTTGTGAAATCCACCAATTGTCTTATGGGTGTTCTTTTGTATGTATGGGATGTTTTTTTATCTTGCCACTTTAAAAATTCTCTCCATCTTTGATTTTATTATAATGTGTGTCTTAGAGATATCATTTTGAGTTGAAATTTTGTGGTGACCTATTAGCTTCATAAACTTAGACATCAAATCCCTCCCCAGATTTGAGAAGTTCTCAGCCATTATCTCTTTGAATAAGCTTTCTTCTTCTTTCTCCCTCTCTTTTCCTTCTTGGATTCCCATAATGCACAGATTTTTTTTTCTTTTAATGGTATGCCATAATTCACATAGGCTTTCTTTCATTCTTTTTTCTTTTTGCTCCTCTAACCCAGTGATTTCAAAGTACCTGTCTTCTAGTTCACTAATTCTTTCTTCTGCTTCATAGACTGTACTGTTGAAGCTTTCTGTGTAACTCTTCTGAGCATTCATTTTACTCTTCAATTATAGAATTTCCTTTTTTAAAATGGTCTCTATTTCTTTGTTGAACTTCTCACTTTGTTCATGCATTGTTTTCTCCATCTATTTAGTTGTCTGTGTTTTCTTGAAGTTCACTGAATTTTTAAAAGAGGATTATTCTGAATTCTCTGTTGAACAGTTCATAGATCTCCATTCCTTTTGGTCCAGTCATTGGAGATTTATTAATTTTTTTTGGTGGTGTCATGTTTTCTCGATTATTTGTGATCCTTGTGGCCTGTGTTGATGCCTGCACATTTGAAGAATAGGCACCTTCTCCAGGCTTTACTGACTGGCTTCAGCAGGCAAAGGCGTTCACCGGTCAGCCTATCCAGAGATTTTGAGTGAACTGCCTTGTGCTGTCCATGGGTGGCCTTGCTGCTGGAGTCCTTGAGTGGGCAGATCGGGTTTCTGGGTCAGCAGGTCATCGTGTCTTGTGTTTGGTTCTGTGGGGACCATTCTTGTGCCTGAGTCTGCAGTGATAGGCCTGGTACTTGAGACCTAGGAGACTAGGTCCACAGGACCTCACCTGAAGCCTGGGTCCTCAGGGGCTAGGTTGACAGGTATAATTTAAACTCCTGAATGAATCTGAATGGTGATGATGTACAGGATGACTAAGATACAAGTTATTAGGTTGAATCCATCATCTTTTATATTAGTAGGAATAAAAAAGACAGCATTCAAATTATGTTCAAACCCTTGGTTTGCCACTTGCAAACTGTATATTTAAGATCAAATAACTGAATCTCTTAGATTCCATTGATACATCTGTGAAATGAGGACAATAATATTTCTTACTGCACACAGTCATTGTGGGAATTAACTAACACTATATGCATTTATAATGTACGTAAAATACTTAATACATTGGTTGTGATATTGAAGGAGCTGTACAAAAGAACTCATTCTAGTGTAGTGGATTTTCAGTTAGGTTAGTTTCCCTGAAACACAGAGTCTAAGGTGGAGGTTTGCCTGCTAAAATTTTATTATGGAATCATTTGGAGATAACACCTATGAGGGAGTGAAGGAAATAAGTTTGGATAAAGTTGGGCTGTAATTAAGTCTCAATAAAAACTTCAGCTGATTGCATTGGGTTCTCCAGAATTGGGGTGACCCTTCAACGAGGTCCGCATTGAGGCAAGAGGGCTGGTTGTTTATATCCCTGAATAGACCAGATCTGAATGTGAGCTATTCCCGGAAGGGGTCTGTTCTTGGGTGAGATAATTCTCTGCTGCTGAGGGCAAGCACTAGAGACAGATTGAGCTGCCTGCTTTCAGCCACCAGAACTCCAAGCCATTGGGGAAACGAGTGTCACAGTCTTGAAGGGGGATTGGGTTGTGCACCACAGCATCCAGGATGGGTTCCTAATGATAAATGTATGATAATTGTATATGACACATCACTTTATTTTACCACTTTTTCTAGACAATATGTTCCTATTGGGTAAGAGTTATGCCTCTCTTATCTGCCTGGTACATAGGAGGTACTCAAGAAATATGTCTTAAATAAATGGAATTATTTATAAAAACTTTTTAAAAAAAATACTCTATCCTACATTTAAGGAATTAGAAAATCTATCCTCAGACATGCAGAAATTACTGATATTTTTATAATGTGGTGTTGATTTTCTTTATAATTTAACAAGGACACAAAATTCCGTGAACAAAACAGCACTCTAATTCCCCTTATTTTGGATATGTAAAGGCAAAAGGTAAACTGAATCTTCCCAAACAATTTATTACCATGTTTGTTAATTTGATCCAATTTATAATATTGTTTACTAAGATCCCTATCTTCTGAATTTATAGTTAAGTAGAGAGATGGGATGAATACTAATGTCATGTAGTGAAATATTATTTGTAGAATCTAGGAAGTGCCCTTGTAGGTGATCAATACATTATTCTTTTCATCTTTTGCACATTTGAAAATTTTCATAACAGAATTTTGCAGAAAAATAACTTTTTTCATTAAGTTGGCTATATGTTTGTGAAAATATTGAACTGGGTTAGTCCTTAAGTAAAATAAGAGAGCACTAGTGTAAGCCAAGCATTTTCGTATGTAGAGAGTTGTAACAAGTTAAGGACATCTCTGTTTGAACAGTGTCCACTATGTGTTCCTAACAACAAATGCATAATAACTTTATTATGACACATTGTTTTACCTTATTAATTTTTCTAGACAATATGTTCATGATGGGTAAGAGCTATGTCTGTCTTGATTGCCTAGCACATAGGAGAAATTCAATAAATATGTCTTAAACAAATGAAATTGTTTATTAAAACAAACCCTCCTTAAAAAAACGTTCCTGAGTTTTTGTTAGTTGTTCCTTTTAGAGGTAGTATATGAAGGACATCTTGTAACAGTGACAGGTATATTATGGAAGGAGACAGCAAAAGATTTAATTATTGAATACTTTTGTTGGTTTATCCATACATGTGGTTATTTCAGATTTACAACTTTGGATATCCTGAACTTTAGCACGTTACCCTCATGAGTCTGTGATATTTTTTTCTTTGTCACCTATTTGTACAAATTGATGAAAAATTCAAGGAAAAAAAAAAGAAATATGCATACATAAAAATGCATGCCCATTATTTTAAATAAAATAATTTTGTTTAGTATTTTTAAAAAGCATTATGAGCTGTGCTTTTACCAAACTCAGTAAAATTTTGACCATTATTCTTTAAATATTTTTTGCTGCCATTATGCTTTCTCCTACTCTTCCTCTTCTTTTCTAACTTCTCTCCTCTTCTTCTAGAACTCCAATTATGTTTGTGTTATAACTTTTGATATTATTCCATAGGTCCTAAGCTGTTCATTTTTTTTATCCTATTTTCTTTCTGTTCTTCAAAGTGAATAATTGCATATTGGTATTTTGTTGAATTCAGTGATTTTTTTAGGGTGCCAATCCGTGATTAAGGCTATCAAGTGACTTTTCTTCAAATATTATACTTTTCAATTCAGTTTGGTGCATTTTTATAGTTTCCATTCCTATTCTGAGATACCCTATCTGTTCATTCATCATGGCTGTGTTGTCCTTTAAAATATTTATAAAAGCTTCTTTAAAGTCCCTGTCTGCTAATTTCAACACCTGGACCTTTGGTATTGATTTATACAGACTGCTTTTTCCCTCAACTATGAGTCACACATTTTTGTTTTCTTACTTCTAGTAACTTTTAGTTATATGCTGAACGTTATGAATCATAAGTTAAAGGGAATCTGGATTATGCTGCCTCCCTTAAACAATGTTGACTTTTTATGGCTGACAGATAAATCACTTGTGGATACTTTTGTTCTTGTCGGGCTTGGATTTACTCTTTATTAAAGCTTTATTTATATTTAATTTTAAACTTCATTCTAGGGCATGTCCTTACACTAGAGCAGGGTCCTTACACTTAAGAGATCATTTCCATGAAGTCTCAACTGAATGACAAGTTAGGTCACTTCACTTTGGCTAAGCTGGGACTCCAATAAATTCCAGTACTGTATGCCCTCTAGTATTACTGTCTAGCTCTCAGCCCTGAAAACACAATCTTTGCTAGGCCTTGTGGGATGTCACTCTGCACACATGCTGCCCAGCCGTTGGCTAAGCACCCACAGTCCACCTCCACAGACACTGCTGGGTCCCTCATTAGCATAGCTCCTTTTCTCACATAACATGCCTTACAGGTTCCAGATGTCTTAGCAGCCTGGATCACCAACCTCTTCTTCTTCAGATCAGTGAGACCACCCTCCTGTTAGCTCTACTTTCCTGCCATTGGGAAAGTTGAGGTGATTGTGGGGTGGTCATGATCATGCTCATGACTTCTCTTTCTCTTCTTTCAAGGGTCACAGTCTTATCCATACTATTGCTTAATTTCTGAAACAATGACTTTACATACTTTCCAATTTTATAGCTCTTTTTGGAAAGAAGGTATGTCTGTTATGAGTTATTTTGTCAGGGTTAAAAATCGAATTTACTTTCAGGGACTTCCCTGGCAGTCCATGGTTAATACTCAGAGCTTCCACTACAGGGGGCACGGATTCGATCCCTGGTTGGGGAAACTAAGATCCCACATGCTGCACAGCAAGGCCAAAAAAACACACACAAAAAAGTTGAAGTTGCTTCCAATAGATATTTTATTTTTAATTAATTTTTATTGGAGTATAGTTGATTTATAATCATAGTTTCTGCTTCACAGCCAAGGGAATCAGTTATACATATACATGTATCCACTCTTTTTTAGATTCTTTTCTCATATGGGTCATTACAGAGTACTGAGTAGAGTTCCCTGTGCTATACAGTAGGTCCTTGTTGGTTATCTACTCTATATACAGTAGTGAGTACATGTCAATCCAATCTCCCAATTTATCCCTCCCCCCCAAATAGATATTTTAAACCAGTTTCCTCTAGCATTTCTGAACTTAACAGTAAAATCAGATAGCATGTTAGGATGTTTTAAATAACCCTCCAAAGAGACAACCAAAATCTAATAACCCCTAGTACACATACACATGCCCTGTACCTTATCAAAATAGAGAATTCCTTCAGAATTTTTGTATAACATGGATTAAATGTATCTTCTTTTTTTTGGTTAAGGAAATTTTATTTATGTGTGCAAATCCATTCAACTAAGAATTTGGATCTCTTTGGTTAATTTTATTTTTCTAATAATTCATTATCTCACCTAACTGCTGACACTTTTTTTTTAACATCTTTATTGGAGTATAATTGCTTTACAGTGTTGGGTTACTTGCTGCTCTATAACAAAGTGAATCAGCTATATGTATACCTATATCCCCATATCTACTCCCCCTTGCATCTCCCTCCCACCCGTCTAGGAAGACACAAAGCACTGAGCTCATTTCCCTGTGCTATGCGGCTGCTTCCCACTAGCTATCTGCTTTATATTTCGTAGTGTATATATGTCCATGCCACTCTCTCACTTCATGCCAGTTTACCCTTCCCCCTCCCCGTGTCCTCAAGTTCATTCTGTACGTCTGCATCTTTTCTCCTGTCCTACACCTAGGTTCTTCAGAACCTTTTTTTTTTTTTTTTAGATTCCATATATATGTTAGCATATGGTATTTGTTTTTCTCTTTCTGACTTACTTCACCCTGTATGACAATCTCTAGATCCATCCACCTCATTACAAATAATCAACTTTGCTTCGTTTTATGACTGAGTAATATTCCATTGTATATATGTGCCACATCTTCTTTATCCATTCGTCTGTCGATGGACACTTAGGTTGCTTCCATGTCCTGGCTATTGTAAATAGAGCTTCAATGAACAGTGTGGTACATGGCTCTTTTTGAATTATGCTTTTCTCAGGGTATATGCCCAGTAGTGGGATTGCTGGGTCATACAGTAGTTCTGTTTTTAGTTTCTTAAGGGACCTCCATAATGTTCTCCATAGTGACTGTATCAATTTACATTCCCACCAACAGTGCAAGAGGGTTCCCTTTTCTTCACACCCTCTCCAGCATTTATTATTTGTAGATTTTTTGTTGATGGCCATTCTGACTGGTGTGAGGTGATAACCTCATTGTAGTTTTAATTTGCATTTCTCTAATGATTAGTGATGTTGAGCATCCTTTCATGTGTTTCTTGGCAATCTGTATATCTTCTTTGGAGAAATGTCTATTTCAGTCTTCTGCCGATTTTTGGATTGGGTTTTTTTTTTTTTTTTTTTTGATATTAAGCTGCATGAGCTGCTTGTATATTTTGGAGAATAATCCTTTGTCAGTTGCTTCATTTGCAAATATTTTCTCCCATTCTGAGGGTTGTCTTCTCCTCTTGTTTATGGTTTCCTTTGTTGTGCAAAAGCTTTTAAGTTTCATTAGGTCCCATTTGCTTATTTTTGTTTTTATTTCCACTTCTCTAGGGGGTGGGTCAAAAAGGATCTTGCTGTAATTTACATCACAGAGTGTTCTGCCTATGTTTTCCTTAACAGTTTTATAGTGTCTGGCCTTACATTTAGGTCTTTACTACATTTTGTTTGTGCATGGTGTTAGGAAGTGCTCTAATTTCATTCTTTTACATGTAGCTGTCCAGTTTTCCCAGCACCATTTACTGAAGAGGCTCTCTTTTCTCCATTGTATATTCTTGCCTCCTTTATCAAAGATAAGGTGACCATATGTGCGTGGGTTTGTCTCTGGGCTTTCTAAGTTGTTCCACTGATCTATATTTCTGTCTTTGTGCGAGTACCATACTGTCTTGATTACTGTAGCTTTGTAGTATAGTCTGAAGTCCAGGAGCCTGATTCCTCCAGCTCTGTTTTTCTTTCTCAAGATTGCTTTGGCTCTTCAGGGTCTTTTGTGTTTGCATACAGATTGTGAAATTTTTTGTTCTAGTTCTGTAAAAAATGCCATTGGTAGTTTGATAGCGATTGAATTGAATCTGTAGATTGCTTTGGGTGGTATAGTCATTTTCACAATGTTACTTCTTCCAATCCAAGAACATGGTATATCTCTCCATTTGTTTGTATCATCTTTAATTTTTTTCATCAATGTCTTATAATAGTTTTCTGCATAAAGGTCTTTTGTCTCTTTAGGTAGGTTTATTCCTAGGTATTTTATTCTTCTTGTTGCAGTGGTAAATGGGAGTGTTTCCTTAATTTCTATTTCATATTTTTCATCATTAGTGTATAGGAATGCAAGAGATTTCTGTGCATTAATTTTGTATCCTGCTACTTTACCAAATTCATGGATTACCTCTAGTAGTTTTCTGGTAGCACCTTTAGGAATCTCTATGCATAGTTTCATGTCATCTGCAAACAGTGACAGTTTTACTTCTTCTTTTCCAATTTGGCTTCCTTTTATTTCTTTTTCTTCTCTGATTGCTGTGGCTAGGACTTCCAAAACTATGTTGAATAATAGTGGCAAGAGTGGACATGCTTGTCTTTTTCCTGATCTTAGTGAAAATGGTTTCAGTTTTTCACCATTGAGAACGATGTTGGATGTGAGTTTGTCATATATAGCCTTTATAATGTTGAGGTAAGTTCCGTCTATGCCTACTTTCTGAAGAATTTTTATCATAAATGGATGTTGAATTTTGTTGAAAGCTTTTTCTGTATATATTGAGATGAGCATATGGTTTTCATCCTTCAATTTGTTAATATTGTTTATCACATGAATTGATTTTCATTTATGGAAGAATCCTTGCATTCCTGGGATAAACCCCACTTGATCATGGTGTATGATCCTTTTAATGTACTGTTGGATTCTGTTTGCTAGTATTTTGTTGAGGATTTTTGCATCTATGTTCATCAGTGATATTGGTCTGTAGATTTCTTTTTATGTGACATCTTTGTGTGGTTTTGGTATCAGGGTGATGCTGGCCTCATAGAATGAGTTTGGGAGTGTCCCTCCCTCTGCTATATTTTGGAAGAGTTTGAGAAGGATAGGTGTTAGTTCTTCTCTAAATGTTTGATACAATTCACCTGTGAAGCCATCTGATCCTGGGCTTTTGTTTCTTGGAAGATTTTTAATCACAGTTTCAATTTCAGTGCTTGTGATTGGTCTGTTTATATTTTCTATTTCTTCCTGGTTCAGTCTCAGAAGGTTGTGCTTTTCTAAGAATTTGTCCATTTCTTCCAGGTTGTCCATTTTATTGCCATATAGTTGCTTGTAGTAATCTCTCATGATCCTTTGCATTTCTGCAGTGTCTGTTGTTACTTCTCCTTTTTCATTTCTAATTCTATTGATTTGAGTCTTCCCCCTTTTTTTCCTGATGAGTCGAGTGGTTTTTCAATTTTGTTTATCTTCTCAAAGAACAAGCTTTTAGTTTTATTGATCTTTGCAGTTGTTTCCTTCATTTCTTTTTCATTTATTTCTGATCTGACCTTTATGATTTCTTTCCTTCTGCTAACTTTGGATTTTTTTTTTTTTTGTTCTTCTTTCTCTAATTGCTTTAGGTGTAAGGTTAGGTTGTTTATTTGAGATGTTTCTTGTTTCTTGAGGTTGGATTTTATTGCTTCTAACTTCCCTCTCAGAACTGCTTTTGGTCCATTCCATAGGTTTTGGGCTGTTGTGTTTTCATTGGCATTTGTTTCTAGGTATTTTTTGATTTCCTCTTTGATTTCTGTAGTGATCACTTGGTTATTTAGTAGTGCATTGTTTAGCTTCCAGGTGTTTTTATTTTTTACAGATTTTTTTCCTGTAATCATATGTAGTATCCTAGCGTTGTGGTTGGAAAAAGATACTTGATATGATTTCATTTTTCTTAAATTTACCAAGGCTTGATTTGTGATCCAAGATATGATCTATCCTGGAGAATGTTCCATGAGCTCTTAAGAAGAAAGTGTATTCTGTTGTGTTTGGATGAAATGTCCTATAAATATCAATTAAGTCCCTCTTGTTTAATATATCATTTAAAGCTTGTGTTTATTTATTTATTTTCATTTTAGATGTTCTGTCCATTGGTGAAAGTGGGGTGTTTAAGTCCCCTACTATTATTGTGTTACTGATGATTTCCTCTTTTATGGCTGTTAGCATTTGCCTTATGTATTGAGGTGCTCCTATGTTGGGTGCATAAATATGTACAATTGTTATATCTTCTTTTTGGATTGATCACTTGATCATTATGTAGTGTCCTTCTTTGCCTTTTCTTAATAGTCTTTTTTTTTAAGTCTATTTTTCTCATATGAGAATTGCTACTCCAGCTTTCTTTTGCTTTCCATTTGCATGGAATACCTTTTTCCATCCCCTCCCTTTCAGTTGTATGTGTCCCTAGGTCTGAAGTGGGTCTCTTGTAGACAGCATATATACAGGTCTTGTTTTTCTATCCATTCATCCAGTCTGTGTCTTTTGGTTGAAGAATTTAATCCATTTACATTTAAGGTAGTTGTCGATATGTATGTTCCTATTACCGTTTTCTTTTTTCTTTTCTAGAATCATCTCTTCATGTTGTTAAATCAGTTCAAGTTAAAGTAGGTACAAACTGAACAATGGCTAGGGATGTCAAATGTTTTAAAAGTCAACACCAAGATATTCATGATCTTTAATTCAATGGACAGACTCTACAATATTCGCTCATATGACAGAACGTCTCTTCAGCAAGGACTGGAGAGAGGGCATCAGATCCATGTTGCTGCTGGTGTGGGGACTGTGTCCAGGCTTGATTTTCATATATACAGAGAGAGTCCACTCTTAGCTTTTACTGGATTAGCTGTTCTTCTAGCAGGCTCACCAGCTCGACTTAGGGAGATCTTCATTGGAGCACTCATCAGAGCTCAACACGGTACAGGGAGTATATGTAGACAAGGAACAGCACCGAAGGCAGATTTTGATAATGTGATAGGAGACCAGTGATGCTCTCTGAGTCTCTGTGATTGATATTTATGAGGTTTTCTTCACCCATCGGTGATGTAGAAGTGGCATTCTAGGATTGACTCATGCAAGATCCTTTCTTGTTTTGGTTGAGCAGGCAGCTTTGGTTTGAATCCGAGTAAAGGAAATCCATCAAGCCATTCAATAAAGAAAGGTTCTGGTCAAACGGATATTTTCTTTTAAACAGATTTTTTTTTGGCTGGTCATTTGACATCTGGAGCAATGAGTGCTCTCATGTGATTAGCACTGCTTGGATGGTCATGACAGTATGCCAAGATGTAGGCATAAGGATGCCCGTACAGCATTTTCTTTTTTAAAAGCACACATACAGAAAGGAATGGTCCGGCGTCCTCCGTTCTTCACACACGCTTGCTCAGGGAGAAGCCTCTAAAGCAGCAGCAGTCTGAGAGGAGCAGCAGAAGCGGCCGCCACTGCCAGTAACCTCCCGGGCGTGGCAGGGACGGACGGGTGATTTCACAACATCATCATTCGGTGGCTTCCGTTTTGCAGCTATTCCAGGTCAATGACAACCCCCACACATTTGGGGAAGAGAGAAGAAAACCCATTCTCCCAGCAGCCTGCACGGCACCAGCCCCATTTTCTTAATTGTTTTGAGTTTGTTATTGTAGGTCTTTTCCTTCTCTTGTGTTCCTGCCTAGAGAAGTTCCTTTAGCATTTGTTGTAAAGCTGGTTTAGTGGTGCTGAATTCTCTTAGCTTCTGCTTGTCTGTAAAGGTTTTAATTTCTCCGTCAAATATGAATGAGATCCTTGCTGGGTAGAGTAATCTTGGTTGTAGGTTTTTCCCTTTCATCACTTTAAATATGTCCTGCAACTCCCTTCTGGCCTGCAGAGTTTCTGCTGAAAGAACAGCTGTTAACCTTATGGGGATTCTCTTGTATGTTATTTGTTGCTTTTCCCTTGCTGCTTTCAATATTTTTTCTTTGTATTTAATTTTTGATAGTTTGATTAATATGTGTCTTGACATGTTTCTCTTTGAATTTATCCTGTATGGGACTCTCTTCACTTCCTGGACTTCATTGACTATTTCCTTTCCCATATTAGGGAAGTTTTCAACTATAATCTCTTCAAATATATTCTCAGTCCCTTTTTGTTTCTCTTCTTCTTCTGAGACCACTATAATTCGAATGTTGGTGCGTTTAATGTTGTCCCAGAAGTCCCTGAGACTGTCCTCAATTCTTTTCATTCGGTTTTCTTTATTCTGCTCTGTGGTAGTTATTTCCTCTATTTTATTTTCCAGGTCACTTATCCATTCTTCTGCCTCAGTTATTCTGCTATTTATTCCTTCTAGAGAATTTTTAATTTCACTTATTGTGTTGTTCATCATTGTTTATTTGCTCCTTAGTTCTTCTAAGTCCTTGTTAAACGTTTCTTATACTTTCTCCATTCTATTTCCAGGATTTTGGATCATCTTTACTATCATTACTCTGAATTCTTTTTCAGGTAGTCTCCCTGTTTCCTCTTCATTTGTTAGGTCTGGTGGGTTTTTATCTTACTCCTTCATCTGCTGTGTGTTTTTCTGTCTTCTCATTTTGCTTATCTTACTGTGTTTGGGGTCTCCTTTTTTCAGGCTGCAGGCTCGTAGTTCCTGTTGTTTTTGGTGTCTGCCCCCAGTGGGTAAAGTTGGTTCAGTGGGTTGTGTAGGCTTCCCAGTGGAGGGGAGTAGTGCCTGTGTTCTGGTGGATGAGGCTGGATCTTGTCTTTCTGGTGGGCATGACTGCATCCAGTGGTGTGTTTTGGGGTGTCTGTGACATTATTATGATTTTAGGCAGCCTCTCTGCTAATGGGTGGGGTTGTGTTCCTGTCTTGTTAGTTGCTTGGCATAGGGTGTGAAGCAGTGGAGCTTGCTGGTTGTTGAGTGGAGCTCGTCTCAGCGTTGAGATGGAGATCTCTGGGAGAGCTCTTGCCATTTTATAGTATGTGGAGCTGGGAGGTCTCTGGGGGACCAATGTTCTGAATGTGGCTCTCCCACCTCAGTAGCTCAGGCCTGACACCCGGCCGGATCACCAAGGCCCTGTCAGCCACACGGATTGGAAGAAAAGGAAGAAAGAGAAGAAAAAAGAAAAGAAAAGGAAAGGGAAAGGGAAAGGAAAGAAAAGAAAGAAGGAAGGAAGAAATTAAATTAAATTTATTAAAATAAAAAATAAAATAATATTATTAAAATAGAAAAATAAAAAGCTAATAAGAAAAAAGAAAGAAGAGAGCAAGCAAGGCAAAAAACAAATCTACCAATGAAAACAAGTGCTACCAACTATACAAAAAAAAAACCCCCAAAATGACAGACAGAACCCTAGGACAAATGATAAAAGCAAAGCTATACAGACAAAATCCCACAAAGAAGCATACCCATGCACACTCACAGAAAGAGAAAAAAGAAAAATATATATATATAAAAAAAGGAAGAGAGCAACCAAATCAATAAATCTACCAGTGATAATAAGCTCTAAACACTAAACTAAGATAAACATAAAACCAGAAACAAATTAGATGCAGAAAGCAAACCTCAAGTCTACAGTCCTCCCAAAGTCACCACCTCAATTTTGGGATGATTCATTGTCTATTCAGGTATTCCAGAGATGCAGGTTACCTCAAGTTGATTGTGGAGAGTTAATCTGCTGCTCCTGAGGCTGCTGGGAGAGATTTCCCTTTCTCTTCTTTGTTCTCACAGCTCCTGGGGTTCAGCTTTGGGTTTGGCCCCGCCTCTGCATGTAGGTCACCTGAGGGCATCTGTTTCCGCTCAGACAGGATGGGGTTAAAGGAGCAGCTGATTCGGGGGATCTGGCTCACTCAGGCCAGGGGGAGCGAGGGGTACAGAATGTGGGTTGAGCCTGCAGTGGTAGAGGTCAATGACATTGCAACAACCTGAGGTGCGCCATGTGTTCTCCAGAGGAAGCTGTCCCCGGATCACAGGACCCTAGTAGTGGTGGGCTGCACAGGCTCCCGGGAGGGGAGGTGTGGACAATGACCTGTGCTTGCACTCAGGCTCCTTGGTGGCTGCAGCAGCAGCCTTAGCATTTCATGCCCGTCTCTGGGGTCCACGCTGATAGCCACGGCTCACGTCCATCTCTGGAGCTCATTTAGGCAGTGCTCTGAATCTCCTCTCCTTGCGCACCCCGAAACAATGGTCTCTTGCCTCTTAGGCAGTTCCAGACTTTTTCCCGGACTCCCTCCCAGCTAGCTGTGGTGCACTAGCCCCCTTCAGGCTGTGTTCATTCAGCCCACCCCTGTCCTCTCCATGGGATCTTATCTCCGAAGCCTGAGCCTTAGCTCCCAGACCCCGCCCACCCCGGTGGGTGAGCAGACAAGCCTCTCGGGCTGGTGAGTGCTGGTCGGCACCGATCCTCTGTGTGGGAATCTCTCCACTTTGCCCTCTGCACCCTGTTGCTGTGCTCTCCTCCATGGCTCCGAAGCTTTCCCCCATCCACCCCCACCCCCATCTCTGCCAGTGAAGCGGCTTCCTAGTGTGTGGAAACTTTTCCTCCTTCACAGCTCCCTCCTAGAGGGGCAGGTCCCATCCCTAATGTTTTGTCTCTGTTTTTTCTTTTTTGTTTTGCCCTACCTGGGTACATGGGGAATTTCTTCCCTTTTGGGAAGTCTGAGGTGTTCTGCCAGCGTTCAGTAGGTGTTCTGTAGGAGTTGTTCCACATGTAGATGTATTTTTGATGTATTAGTGGGGAGGAAGGTGATCTACATGTCTTACTCCTCTGCCATCTTGAAGGTCTAAATATATCTTAATAAAAATAGGTTAACCTATAAATTGCTTCACAATTGATTAGTGTCAAGGGCTTGGGGACCTTATATATTTATATTTGTGTCCCAAATAAAGCATTATATTTTAAAATATTAAATCTTTTTTTAGGGAAGAAGACCTCAATTATTTTGATATTTCAGCAAATCACCTCTACTTAGAGTCTACAAATTATGCTTTATTTTGGTAGAGTCCTTTGTCTCTTAAAGACTGGGTTCAGCTTACCAAACAAATTTCCAACAGGACCTGTACTCTCAGTGGAGAAAAACTCAATAAATGATTCCGTCATTAAGCTTTTTTATTTCTATAATATAGTAACAGTCTACTAAAATTTTAAACGGATACCAAAATGACAGAATGTGGTACCTCAGATATTTAAACTAAAATTTTAGTCAGAACACCCCTTGAAGAGGTTTTGAAAGTATTTACAATGTATTTTACAGATTGTTGCTAAGAGCTTTGCACAATTCATCTTCCAGATGTAGACACATTAATGAATTTAAGTGTATTAATTTTCCTCTAGCATTCACAATTTATTATTGGCTTACCTTGTCAGTGAGATGTTAAAAGGGGTTCAAGGTCCAAGTGAAATGATTTTTAAGTGCATTGGGAATGATGAGTCATATTCATTTTAACATCACCAAGTCCTTTTAAAGGCTTTATGTCGTCAATGTTAAGGTTTTTAAATCAGAATTTCCTTTGATAAATGCCTCACTGAAACACAGAAAAGACTAAGATAGGCATTTAACAAACAAGGAAATACTTTAGACCAATAAACTGATGAAAATTAAATGTTTTAAACATCCCCATAAATAACCAGGGAGATGCAAAGTGAAACTACAATGAAGTATCATTGTATGCCTGACAGATTGGCAAAAATTTTTTAAACTTTGATAATACCAAATGTTGGCAAAATGTGAAGCAACAGAAAACTCATACGTTTCATCAGAGTATAAATTGGTATAATCACTATGGAAAGTGATTGGACATTTTTCTAGTAAAATTAACTGTATACAGTTTACCCAACCACCCTTCAAACCCACTTAAAGTACATACATACCCTTGGAAAGGTGGTGGGATATTAACATCAGGATAGATATACAAGAACAGTCATAGCAGCATTGCTTGCAAGGCAAAACCTAGGAGCAATTCATTATCTGTCCACAGCATAATGGATAAGGAAATTGTGTTATTTCTATACATTGGAATACTGTACTGAAAAGCAGTGAAAGAATTAGCTGCAACTATGGACAAATCTCACAAACATAATATGGAGTGAAAAAAGCAGTCAAAATAATACATACATTTTTATAATCAGATAAGATTCCAAAGAGTTAAATCAAACTACATTGTTTAAGGATGCATGTGTAAGTGGAAAAATTATAGAGAAAATCAAAAAAGTGATTGTTATGGAAATCAGGAGAGTGGTTATTGCCAAGGGGAAGGACATGAGTTGTAGTTGGCGAGTGGGAAGTGGAGGAGACTGGGTAGCTGGCCATGTTTTCTTTCTTTTTTTAATTGAAGTATAGTTGATGTGCACTGTTATGTTAGTTTCAGATATACACCATAGTGATTAGATCTTTAAATACATTATGAAATGATCACCACGGTAAGTCTAGTAACCATCTGTCACCATACAAGTTACTACAGTGTTATTGACTATATTCCTCATGCTGTATATTATATCCCTATGACTTATTTGTTGTATAACTGGAAGTCTGAACCTCTTACTCTTTCACCTGTTTAGCCCAGTCTTCTACCACCCTCCCCTCTGGCAACTACCCATCTGTTCTCTGTATCTATTTGTCTGTTTCTGTTTTGTTTTGGTTGTTCATTGTTTTGTTGTTTTGATTCCAAATGTAAGTGAAATCATATGGCATTTGTCTTTTTTTGTCTGGTATTTCACTTAGCCTACCTTCTGGATCCAACCATGTTGTTACAAATGGCAAGATTTCATTATTTTTATGGCTGAGTAATATCCCATTGTGTGTGTGTGCATGTGTGTGTGTGTGTGTGTGTGTGTGTGTATATATATATATATATATATATATATATACACCACATCTTCTTTATCCATTCATCTATTGATGGGCACTTAGGTTGCTTCCATATCTTAGCTATTGTAAATAATGCTGTAATGAATATAAAGGTGATCATCTTTTTGAGTTAATATTTTTGTTTTCCTTGGGCAAATACCCAGAAGTGGAATTGCTGGATCGTATGATAGTTCTATTTTTAGTTTTTTGAAGAAACTCCATACTGTTTTCCATAGTTGCTACACCAATTTACACCACACCAACAATGTACTAGCATTCCGTTTTCTCCACATCCTCACTAACACTTGTTATTTCTTGCCTTTTGATAAAAGCCATTATGACAGGTGTGAGGTAATATATGATTATGGTTTTAATTTGCCTTTCCCTGATGTTTAGTGATATTGAGAATGCCTGTTGGCATTCTGTACTTTTCCTTTAAAAAATGTCTATTCATGTCCTCTGCCCGCTTTCCAATCGGATTGTTTGTGGGTTTTCTTTTTTGATATTGAACCATATATGTTCCTGTTTTCTTTCCTGACCAAAGTAGTGTTCATAGTAATGTTTGCTTTATAACAATTCATTGTACTCTACATTTCATATTTTTTATCAATTTCTGAAAATGTTATCTTTCATAATAAAAAAATTTAAACATATCCAGAAGAGTCTATATAAATGATTAGAACCAGAGGGATAAAAGAGGTTAGATAAAATAACATTAAAAATGTGTTATAATGCTTTTGTCTGTAAATAGGGTAAAACAACTCAAAATAATTGAAATAACTTGAATCATCTTATAAAACAAGAAGTCTTAAAATAAGATGGCTCTAAGTTAGATAATATAGGGGCCCAACAATGTCATCAAGGTTTCTTTCATCCTTCCACCCTGCAGTTTCCGTCATATTATACTATCTGTTATAGGATGCTTGTCCCCCAAACAGAACAAACTGTGTATCCCTCTTTTTATTAGTAGAGAACTTTTTCCATGTGCCTACATACATACACATACACATACACATACACATACACATACACATACACATAAACAGACTTTTCCTCTTGATTCATTGATTGAATTGCATCCTATACTCCTGCCCCCAAAGCAGGGAAAGAGCCCCCATCATTGACTTAGACCAATTATGTTTTACCCTCTTACTTTCCTTAAACACAGTTGTGGGAAGGAGTACAGATAACTGAATAAAATCAAGGTTCTGTTAGATAGGAGGAAGAAGTGTGAATGTTGTCTGTTACACATTAAAAAATATAGAAAATGTCCCTGAAAATTTGGAGCCTTGGATGGAAGCACTCTTAGAGTACTAATCAACACATTACTGAAAATGGCCCATTATCAAGCATTTCCTAATGTACCTTTTTAATTTCAAGAATTAAATTACCAGTAGGTAGACACCATATTACCCAAAGAGGAAACACAGTCAGGTTATATCAGAATCCAAATGCTACAAAAGGGGAACATCTACAGACGCTTTAGGGGAAATACTCCTTGTTTCTGATCATATTTATTCCTGGTTAGGTTACTGTTCATGGTAAAGGACAACAAAAATATACTGTCAGACAGGTAATAAATGTTACCACCCTAAGAAACTTGCTGGAAAAAAAAATGCCTGAAAAGGACTTTCCTGATTTTTTAATCATGAAGAAATAACTTTAGATTTACAGAAAAGCTACAGTAGTACAAAATTTCCTATATATACTCAGATTCTCCAAGAATTAATATTTCACTATTTTTGCTTTATCATTTTACACACGCACACACATACATTCACACATACTTATATAAACATTTGAGAGTAAGGTACATACATAATCCTCCTCTATCCCCGAATACATGGCGTGTGTTTCCTAAAAACAAGGACAATCTCTTTCACAACTGCAGTGCAATGATAAAAACCAAGAAAGCAACAATGATACTACTATTTAATCAGTAGGTCTAATTATTTCATCGCTTGTTTTAAGAAAGCAGAAGGAAAAAGGCTAGTCCCAAATCAATATTACACCCTCAGTTTTCATTGATAGTTAATACAAGGATAGTCAGGAAAAATTGTTTCTTTATTAGCTATAAAGCTCTTATGGAAAACACAGTCTACTAAATTTTTAATATTTCCTTGCTAAGAACCCAGTGTTAAGTTGCTTTTAGAGCTTAGTAAAAGGAAGATATTTGTATCTCTTAAAAAGTTTATACTTCAGTCAGTGTATGGGGAGGTTTCCCTCTAGGCCCTGTCAAAAGCTCAAAACTAACTTTGTGGCTTAATAACCACAACAGTATTAGCTTTCTATGCATTCTGTTGTGAGCCTATCTCCAATGCAAACAGAAACAAATATAACAAATAATAATATATAAAAAGATTAATAATATGACAAATGATAAAATCTCCAAGACTCTATGTATACTTACTGTTCTTTAAGTTAGAAAAGTGCTAAATTCCAAAGATATTTTTGCATTGTAAAGATCTTTCTTAAAACTTATCAGGATTTGAAGTTAGTATAGAAGTCACGTAAAAAATAAACATCTACAAAAGTGGTCAAACTTAATTTAATGAACGGACTATACTAGTTATCAACTGCTGCATAGCAAATTACTCCAAAACTTATTAGCTGAAAATAAAAAATATTTATTATCTCACATCATTTCTGAGGGTTAGGAATCCAGGGAAGATGGGTAGTTCTGGCTTAGGTTGCAGCCGAAGCCACAGTGATCTTGAGAAGCCCAGGACCAGAGCGTTCATGCCCGAGTTTACTCAGGTGGTGTAGACTGCTCAGCTCCTCACCACAGCGTCTCTCCAGAGGGCAGCTACTTCCAGCACAGAGAGAGGAAGAGAGCCCAGGACAGAAACCTCCTCATGGAAGTGTCATATTGTATGCCAGCCATCATCACTACTTAATCTTAGAACATTTTCATCACCCAGAAAAGAAACCCTGAAAAACTTTTGCTCTGTAAAAGACACTGTCCAGAGAATAAACAGACAAGCCACAGGCTGAAAGAAACATTTTCAAGAGACACATCTGGTATTCAAAACATATAAAGAACACTTAAAACTCACTAACAAGAAAATGAATTAAAAAATGAGCAAAAGATCTGAACAGATACCTCACCAAAGAATATATACATATGCAAATGAGCATATGAAAAGATGCTCCACATCATATGTCCTCAGGGAAATGCAAATTAAAACAGTGAGATACCACTATACATCTTTTTTTTTTAATTTCTTTCTTTTATTTATTTCTTTTTGGCTGTGTTGGGTCTTCCTTGCTGCACACAGGCTTTCTCCAGTTGCGGCGAGCGGGGTCTACTCTTCGTTGCGGTGCGCAGGCTTCTCATTGCAGTGGCTTCTCTTGTTGCAGAGCATGGGCTCTAGGCGTGCAGGCTTCAGTAGCTGTGGCACGTGGGCTCAGTAGTTGTGGCTCGCAGGCTCTAGAGTGCAGGCTCAGTAGCTGTGTTGCGTGGGCTTAGTCGCTCCGTGGCATGTGGGATCTTCCCGGACCAGGACTCGAACCCGTGTCCCCTGCATTGGCAGGCGGATTCTTAACCACTGTGCCACCAGGGAAGTCCCCACCACTACACATCTATAAGAATTCCCCAGATCTGAAACACTGGCAACCCCAAATCCCGGCAAGGACGTGGAGCAAATGGAATTCTCATCCATTGCTGGTGGGAATGCAAGACGGTGCAGCTGCTTTAGAAGGCAGTTTGGCGCTTTCTTACGAAACTGAACATACTCTTAAGATCCCATCCAGCAATCTTGCTCCGTGGTATTTACCCAAAGAAGTTGAAATTGAGTCCACACAGAAACCTGCACATGGACATTTATAGCAGTTTTTTTCATAATTGCCGAAACTTGGAAGCAACCAAGATGTCTTTCAGTAGGTGAATGGATAAATAACCCATGGTTCATTCAGACAATGAAATAGTATTCAGGGCTAAAAAAAATGAGCTATCAAGTCATAAAAAGGCATGGAGGAAACTTAAATGTTGTATATTACTAAATGAAAGAAGCCAATCTGAAAAGGCTATATATATATCCTAACTATGTGACATTCTGGAAAAGGCAAAACTGTGGAGACAGTGAAAGGATCAGTGGTTGCCAGGGGTTACAGGGGCAGAGGGAGCACAAAGACTTTTAGGGCAGTGAACCTACTATAATGGTGGATATGTGTTATTATACATTTGTCCAATCCTATAGAATGTACAACAGCCAGAGTAAACACTAATGTAAAGTAGGGACTTGGGTAATTATGATGTGTCAGTATAGGCTCATCAGTTGTAACAAATGTACCACAGTGGTGGGGGATTTTGATAGCGGGGTAGGCCATGCCTATGTGGGCAAGAGGCATATGGGAAATCTCCATGCCTTTTCCTCAATTTTGCTGTGAACCTAAAACTGCTTTAAAGATAGTGTATTTAAAAACAAACAAGAAGAAGAAAAAAAAAACAAGAAAGAGAAAGAGAGAGAGAGAGAAAGAAAGAAAGAAAGAAAGAAAAGAAAGAAAGAAAGGGAAAGAAAGAGGGAGGAAGGGAGGAAGGGAAGGGAAGGGAAAAAGAATGAGAAATCCCTGTATCTATTAGCAATCACTCACCCTTCATAACCTGCTACCACCAGCCCCTGGAAACCACTGATTTACTTTCTGTCTCCAGGGATTTGCCTATACTGAGCCATTCATATGTGCTGAACCATACAGTATGAGCCCTCTCTGTCTTCTTTCTTTAACTTATCATAACGTTTTGAAAGTTCATCCATGTTACAGCATGTAGCAGTACTTTATTTATTTTTATGGCTGAATATTGTTCTGTTGTATGGAAAGACCACATTTTGTTTTCCACTCCTCAGTTTATGGACGTTTATAATGTTTCCACTTTTTGGCTAGTATGAATAATGCATCCCCAAACACTTAGGTACACATTTTTGTGTGAGTATGTTTTCTATCCTCTTGGGTGTATATCTAGGAATAAAATTACTGGGTCATTTGGTAACTCAATGTTCAAGTTTTGAGGGCCTTCCAAACTGTTTTTGGAAGTTGGCTGCACCATTTTATATCCCCATCAGCAACGTGTAAAGGATTCCAATTTCTCCACATCCTCACCAGCACTTGCTATTGTCTGTCTTTTTAAAATTTATTATTGGGCTTCCCTGGTGGCGCAGTGGTTGAGCGTCCGCCTACCGATGCGGGGGACGCGGGTTCGTGCCCCGGTCCGGGAAGATCCCACGTGCCGCGGAGCGGCTGGGCCCGTGAGCCATGGCCGCTGAGCCTGCGCGTCCGGAGCCTGTGCTCTGCAACGGGAGAGGCCACAACAGTGAGAGGCCCGCGTACCGCAAGAAAAAAAAAAAATTATACCTATTTTAGTGGATGTAAACTGGCATCTCATTGTGGTTTTTTTATGTGTGTGTGTGGTACACGGGCCTCTCACTGCACCACCAGGGAAGCCCTCATTGTGGTTTTGATTTGAATTTCCCTGTTAACTAATGATGTTGAGCATCTTTTCATGTGCTAATTGCGTATCTGCATATCTTCTTTGCAAAAACATCTACTCAGAACTTTTGCCAATTTTTAAATTTGGTTCTTTTTTTTTTTTCTGTTGAGTTGTAGGAGTTATTTATATCTTCTTGATACAAGACCTTATCAGATACACTGTTTGCAAATATCTTCCCCATTGTATGGCTTGCCTTTTAAATTTTTGATAGTGTTCCTTGATGCTTGGAAGTATTCCATTTTGATGAAGTCCAATTTATCTATTTATTCTTTTGTCCCTTGTGCTTTTAGTGTCATATTTAGGAAACCACTGCCTAATCCAAACTCAAAAATATTTACTCTTGTGTTTTCTACTAACAGTTCTGTAGCTTTATCACTTGTATTTAGGTCTTTGATCCATTTTGAGTTAATTTTTGTGTATGGTATGTAGTAGGGGTCCAACTTCATTCTTTGCAGATGATTACCTAGTTGTCAGATTATCATTTGCTTAAAAAATTATTCTTTCCCCATTGAATGGTCTTGGCACTCATGTCAAAAATCATTGAACATGCATATATGAATTTGTTACTGGACTCTTTTTTCTAAACCATTAATCTGTGTATCTATCCTTATGCTAGTACTACATAGTCTTAATTATTGTAGATTTGTAGCAAGTTTTAGTGGAAGTCCCCTAACTTTTTCTTCTTGCTCAAGATTGTGTTAACCATTCTGGATCCTTTGCATTTCTATATTAATTTTAGGATCAGCTTGTCAATTTTGGCAAAAAAAAAGAAAAGAAAAAGCCAGTTGGAAGAGTCTGCACTCTGAACCACTGAACCATTATTGAAGATTATTTAGTACCACAGAAAAATGCCTACTGTGGTCCCTGAATATAAGATTGTATTATACTCTGGTAGACATAGATACAAATTAAAAGTTAAAGTAAGGTGATGGTTATTAAGAAGATGAGATCATGCATTGTCTTCTTTTTCCTTTCATAATTTTTGTTTTAATGCTATTTTATAATAAGGAAAATGTGTGTTACGTTCTTGAGGGAAGGATTTATTTCTAAACTCCTTAAAGTACATGGCATATTGTGTTGTACATAGTAGGCACTCGGTAAATATTTCTTGGAATGAGTTTTGCATTGCTCATTTGCAGATCGAAAAAAAGTGACTTCTTTTGTATTGCATGCAGCTCAAAGTTGCTCTTACAAAACGACTATTCAATCCAGCTAAATTCAACAAGAAAAGAAACTTTATGCCTACAAATGTCCTTGAGTCAATTGTATTAGAGATATAGTAGACCCTTCATAAATACTGATTTTTCTCAATAGATTCACAGTCCGCCCCCCATCAATATTATCAGTTCCCTTAAAACTGAGCCTTTAAAAAATAATTTTTGAAGTATCAGGAAAGAATTCTTTTTTCAAGTGGGCAGTGTGAGCTAGATCTTATGATATTTTCCAAAAAAAATCTAATCTTTGGGAGATTAGTAACTAAACTCCCTTCTGGAGTGTCAAAGTCTAAGGCTGTGGTTAGTGAATAAACTTTGGCAACCTATTAATTTATTCTTGGAAAGCTTTACTTGGATAACAAGATGACACTAATTGACGCCCTAAAAAGTTATATCAATAGGGGGAAAAGGATAATTGTAAGTTACTCACAGGTAGTGAATTGCTCTTAGCATCATTAAGGAGAGCAGGTGAGGGTTAGTGGGGGAGCGAGAGAGAGTGGAGAAAACCTATCTCCGTGGCCTCCCAGTAATACCACAAACCACTCTGCTTTTGCTTCCATGATTGATGATGCCACTAAAAACCTCCACAGGACCTCTGCACTTTCCTGAATCTCAAACTGTAGACCATTCATTATGCTCTATATTTTCTACCCCGACCTGATATTGATGTACGCTGTGTTTAATGAATCATATTTATCACGCACTGTTACAGCACAGAAAGTACTGTGTATCTTATCTTAGAGGCATGATCTAAGTGGTAAATGGAGCAAGTGAGGAATGGGAATAGAATCAGATGAGAAGGCAGGTCAGGGAGCCCAGGACAGGAAGGGGGAAGAGAGGGAACACCTGAGCTGGACTCTCCAGCTGCGACAACACAGAGCTTTCGAAACACGGGTGGAAACCCACAGTGGCCTCCTGCCACCTGTGTGGTGGCAAAGTGGCAACATCAGCAGAACCAGACCCTCCCAGCTTCGGATTCTCATCCGAATCGTTTTCCAGCTGATGCTTGGAACAGTTTCCCCAAGTACTGAACCCACGTGCGTGTAACCAGAGCCAAATATTCTAACCAAAATAAACCAAGGTAATATTCATATAAATATTTTAAAGAAAAATGAAAAGGAGAGGAAACCAGCCTGTGCATATTTCTAACTAGTGCTTTTCCTTAAAAGAAAGCGAAAGAAGTAGACTTACGCATGGTGCTGAGCCACGTGTCCTTTTGTTGTAGCTCTTCCTGTGTGCCTTGCCTCACTAATGCCCCCAACATTTCAGAGCACATGGTAATTGGGCAGGACGTGTCCCCAGGCGGTGCACCAGCCTTGCCAGGCCACAGCCATTGCAGTAAACACTGGTGTGGAGGCTCCCCTAAGGTAGAGGGAGTTACCTGAGGACACATCACAGGAGGCAGCCAGGAGAAGTAAACAATTCCAAATATAACCAATTGATTGTACAAACGTAAACGTAAACATGAAATTACATTTTTCTCAAACCACTGGCCCCAAATGCATATGCCAAATCTCTCTCCTGACCAGGTAGAAGACCCCTTAATAAGACCCTGGGCAGATTCCATAACTTCTGGGTCACTTCAGTTATTCACTTTCACTTCTTAGAAACCCGTCAAATTTCAATTTCCAGTATCTTCTCCAATTCAGAGCTCTCTCCCTGATCACAGGCCTGTGCGTCTAAGGAGGCTCAACTGGGAGGGGCCGTAGCCTGTGCTTACTTCTCTTCTCAAAACAGCATCCAGGGACTTCCCTGGTGGCACAGTGGTTAAGAATCCACCTGCCAGTGCAGGGGACATGGGTTCAAGCCCTGGTCCGGGAAGATCCCACATGCCACGGAGCAACTAAGCCCGTGCGCCACAACTGCTGAAGCCCGCACGCCTAGAGCCTGTGCTCCGCAAAAAGAGAAACCACCGCGATGAGAAGCCCGCGCACCGCAGCGAAGAGTAGCCCCCCTCGCCGCCACTAGAGAAAGCCCGCACACAACAACGGAGACCCAACGCAGCCAAAAAGAAATAATTTAATTAATTAAAAACAAAGAACAAAAAAACAGCGTCCAGAATTCCAGGGGAATCAACGTTTGCTTTCAGGGTTTCTCTTTTCCTTCCATTTTCGAGGCAAAACTCCCTTCTCTTCTCTTAGGGGCTGGGCGGGGAGGGGAGGAGGGTGGGCAAGATTCTCTCTATCACACTGCCTTTGTGTGGGCTGTCACCACTTCTCGGGCTCAGGTGAACTGGTCATCCATGCATTGTCATCCCGGGCGTCCAAACGCTGGGCTCTTACCGGTGACAGCATTATGAGGACACTGTGCCAGCCTAGAGCTCTGGTCTAGCTCTGTGACTCAGTGCCCTCCATGCCCCTACTACCCGACCGCATAGGACATCCCATAGAAGCTCGCTGGTGAGCTTCCTGTTCTCAGTGTGGACCCCTCTGCGGGGGTCAGGGGCGGGGGTTCAGCCACTCAGCTCATGTCTGGTGTTTGAGCTGGGAAATCTCACATATTGAAACAAAGTCAGGGCTCGGGTCAGATACTCTCACATCTTTTCTACTGTTTTTGTGGGATATCCCACCTCCTCCAAATTTCTGAGTTCCATTGGTTTCAAGAGCTAGCACCCTTGACTCTTCTATGAAGGACGGCCCTCAAGCTACTGGAGCCGACGCAAGGGCCAAGGAGTTTATTCCCCTTGGGAGGTTGTTAACCAATAAACTGTCCAGCAAAGGAATCTGAATGTCCAGCTTTCTTAACTCAGTTCGGGACAGTTTAGAGTCTTAACTGCAACTCCAGAGCTTCCCTGCAGAGTGAGGTCAAGGCCAGCTCTCTGTGGGACTTATGGACCTTGACTGGCTTTCTTCTTTTCCCTGTTCTGCTCACCCTAGTTCCCTTAGTGATTTCCCCTGGAACCACTTTCTTAATAAATCTCTGGCCCATAACTCCTCACTCAGAGCCTGCTCTTCGGGAACCTGACATGGCCTTGGGTAAGAATGGAGCTCGGCCACCGTGTTGCCCTTGTGATAATTTTATGAGTCAACTTGACCGGCTCACTGGATGCCCAGATTTCTGATTAGACATGTCTTCTGTGTGTGTCTGTGAAGGTGTTTCTGGAAGAGAGTAGCATTTGAGTTGGAGGACTGAGTAAAGCAGAAGGCTCTCCCCAGAGTGCGTGGGAATCCTCCAATCCCTTGAGAGCCTGAATAGAACAAAAAGGTGGAAGAATAGAGAATTTGTCCTTTCTCCTCCTGAGTGCTTGAGCAGGGACTTCCATCTTCTCCTGCCCCCGACCCGGGCTCCTAGTTCTCAGGCCTCCAGACACTGAGTAGAATCCACGCCATCAGTTGTCCAGCTCCCAGGCCTTTGAACTACAGCACTGGCTCTTCTGGACCTCCGGCTTGCAGACGGGAGAGGGTGGGACTTCCCAGCGTCCACGATGATGTGAGCCAGTACCTAACAATAATCTCATTCTGTACATCTGTATCTACAATATATTTGTGTCTGCACCTTGTATATCTCCTATTGGTTCTGTTTCTCTGGAGACCCCGACTTAAAGCTCCTCCCCTTGTTACCCTGCCATCTCTTTCCAATTTTCTTTTTGATCAGTTTCTAAGGCCTGAGTAGCAGTTAAAGTTTCTTCCATCCCTCCCTCTCCTCTTCCCTTCCTTTCTCCCTTCATTCTTGCTTTGTCTTTCTTTTCCCTTCATCTTTTATCTCTCATCTAGAATAAGCCCGGTGATACCAGATTTCTAGTCCTTTCTCTCACACCACTCTTGGAGTCTGGGGGGAAGCTAAACTGTTTGGGATTCTTTAATGGACTAATTCTCTTAATAATAATTCTCCCCCTTTCATTACTGTACTTAAAATGGTAATGCTATTAGTGCTGAGCGCAGGTTGTCGTTTTTTATGAAAAAGGAACAGGAACGGGGCAGAGAAGAGGGCTCTTGAAGGCCCCCTTGCTCTGGGTACCACTGTCGAGTTTTCCTTGAGGACCAGACTTCCAGCTTCCAAATCTACCCAAAATAAGGGTGCAAAGCCAGAATAAGTCTCTGGAGAAGCCCCATGTGTTCTCCCCTGGCAAACAATCATCAGTTCCTCTGGTGCTTAGTAATAGCTGAAGCTCTGGAGAATACAGAAGAGGATTAGGGCTCACTACCAATAAAACTGTGAGGTGACTTCCATTCGGTGCTTAGAGTTTGAGTCCAGTGATGCCTTGGGAAGTTGAAACCGGAAGCCTGGACAACAGCTGTATAATTAAAATGGCTACATGGGCAGGGGTGGTCCCTCCGTCTCTGATACACAGCAGTCATGAATGGGAGTGTTCAGCATCCCAGTGGCTCTCCTTCTGAACTGACTCATCCATTACTGGGGTAATGATTTTCCGTCGGAGCAACAGCAGAGCCAAAGGCCTATTACACAGGCAACATAAAGTTAAAAAGACATTATGAATAAAACGTTGGCTCTGGCAGGCTTTTGCCAACTCTTCTCCAGAGAAGATTGCCTGATGCCGACACGTGTTTATTACACTTAATAATGTTTACATAAGTCTTCCTTGAGCTCATTAGAGCTGTCAGATCAGAAGTAGATGTGCTCCCCCCTCGGTTTATCTTTAAAGACTTCGCAGTCAATAAAGCAAGATGAATGGCATCCAGGGCACAGACAACGTACTGTCTCCGGCTTTGCAAACACTGAGAAGTTAAACCCGTCGGTCCGGGTTGGGCTCCTTCCTGGGTCTTAGTCCTGCATCTGATCAGTCCCTTCGTTCTTGAGCAAGAGAGCAGTGCTTCTCCAACGTTAAGGGGCTTGGAATCACCACAAGAGCTTGTTAAAATACTGCTACCTTCATCCCCGGTGATTCTGCATCAGTGGATCTGGGGTGGGGCTGAGGAACATGAATTTCTAGCAAGCTCTCAGGTGCTCTTCAAGTGCATTGGCCCTTACTCACCCTGTTCTAGGGGTCATTTGCCATCATATCGTTTGTTGGGGTCAGGGGTGCCCCCTTGACAATTCGGGGCATCCTGGCCTATGGCATGCAACAGCAGCAGCAGCGGCGGCCACGCAGCGACGGCCGCAGCAACTGGACAGCAGCGGGAGGAGCAGCAGCCGCGGGGGTTGCCGCGGCTCGCGGGCAAACCCTCCTGGGCTCGTGTGGGTCCGCGCGGGGGCTCGGCCTGCGTGGAGGGGCGGGGCCTGGGGATGGGGGCGGGGCCTGGCGCACGGGGGCGGGGCGCGGCGCGCGGGGCTCGCACTGTCTGCTCTTCGAGGCGGCGGCAGGGGTTGAGGGCACGGCCAGCGGGCGGCGCGCCGCGGAGTCCCCGGCAGTCCGCCGAAAGGTAAAGCCAGGAGAGCGCGCTGGCGGGTCTTCTTGCCTGGCAGCCGCATTAAGCCGCGGAGCGTCCGGACCCCAAACTAGGTTTGGGCGCCCAGGGCATTTGCCTAGCATCCAGGGACCGGCTGCTGAGCTGGGGGTTTGCATGTACGGCGCCGCCGGGACCCGGGCGGGGGGTTCGGGGTCTGCAGCTGGAGCCTGCGGCCATCCCGGGACATCCGGACTCGGAGACAACTTTGTGCAGCGGTCCTACTCTAAGTTCCCTTTATTGCTATTGTCTTAGCGCCTCCGGTCCGACAGTCTTCCCGGACTCCAGCTTTGTTCTCACCAGGCCAAACCCGCGGTCCCCTAGGGCTTGAACCCGGGAATCGCTGGCAAGTTGCACCTGCCTGCCGGGTCCTCCCAGGCTCCCTTCTCGGCCCTGCGAGGTCCAGCACGGTCCTATGCGCACCAAGGCTGGGCACCTCGAGACCTGGCACCCACGGGGCGAGCGGTTTTCGCCAGTTTCCCTGTGGTTCGGGATCAAGGGCAGAGGCGTCAGACCTCCGGGATGCGCGTGATTTGAGGCTGGAGAGAGGGCAAGAAAAAGTTTGGAAGCTCGGCTAGTGCTCGGGAGCCGGCAGCGCCCGGCTGCCCATGGCACGAGTTGGAGAGAGTGTTACGGGCTTGTCGCCGGGCAGAGGGACTCTGGGTACCTAGACGCCAGGTGCAGAGAGGGAACCTGCAGGGCAGAGAATCCAAGCTTGGACTATCAGCAGAGATGGGATGCTTGTTGTGTGCACTCATTGGCAAGAAAAGGTTGTGTGTTATTGCAAAGAAGATGGGCGAAAAAGAGAGAGGAAGAGGGAGGGACTAGGGATACACACACACACACACACACACACACACACACACAATTGCATTGTACCCAGTGTACACTTTTTCTCTCTCCAGATATTTTGGGAAACCTATGCACGGGATGCCTTCTTGTACCCGAACTCCCAGAGGTGGGGGTGGAGGTGGGGGAAGGGATAAGTTTTCCCCAGTGCTGAAGCTCGTTTTGAAAGCGAACAGGTGACAGAAGCCTTCTTGGTGTGTGTGTGTGTGTGTGTGTGTGTGTGTGTGTGTGTGTGCGCGCGCGCGCGCGCGCGCGCAGCGGCGAGTGATGCTGGGCCGCCCGCGGAACCTCCTCGCCTCCGGTCCACCGTCCCTCTTCCCGCTTCCAGCTCGTGACAGCGGTGTGAGTTTTCCTGCCACTCCTGGCCTGAGGCTGGCAGGCGAGAGGCGAAGTGATGGTCGCGGAGTGGAGCAGACAAAGGGTGCATTTGGACGACCCTCCGAGGGCGAGGCGGCTGGTGTGTGTGTGTGTGTGTGTGTGTGTGTGTGTGTGTGTGTGTGTGTGTGTGTGTGTGTGTGTGTGTGTGTGTGTGTGTGTGTGTGTGTGTGTGTGTGTGTGTGTGTGTGTGTGTGTGTGTGTGTGGAGGGGCTCCCTTTCCTGCCAGCTAGGGAGAAAGCATTGGTAGCAGAGGGATGAGGTAGAAGTGGGAGAAAGGTGAGGTGGGGCAGAGGGGAAGAAACCTTGCGGGAGGAAGAAGAGAGCAGAGATTGAAAACCACCTTGCATGATTGGCTGTAAAATTATAAGTTAATTTTAAAAAGAGTTGGGGGCGGGTGCTGAACTAAAATTTTAGAGGATAGGGACGCAATTAGTTTGATTAATAAAGGTATTTTAACGAGTGATGTTAAAATCTGAAACCTTCGCCCAAGTTTATTCCTTGTTTTAGATAATCTGCTTTGACATATCTTTCCAGCACCTACTCCGGAAGTATCTTTTCACTGTCTTAAAGAAGTAAAAGACATATATACACAAATAAAATGCAGCTAAAATGAAGTTTAAATGAAGCTTTGGGCAGGATTAAATGGCTTGTGTAACTGCTGAATGTTGCTAAAATACTGTCAGGACTATAAAATAGCCAGACAAAAATAAAGGAAAAAAATAATTGTAACAAGAAAACGAAGGCTTTACAAGAACTTCAGTAATGAACACATAACAATTGGTGGTATGATGCAGTAATTATTTTCGTATTTACGCCATTAACGATTGTCTTTTAACGTTAATGTCCTGATGTTTTATTCCTTGTCATTTGCAGGCAAAAGCGCATCTGAGACTGCATCAGGGAGTAATTTGGTTATATAAAGTCATGAATAGAAAACACTAAACCATGCTCAGAACTCTGACAACACAGAGCCTGAAACATAACAACCTCATTTGCTGTTTATTATCTGTCTTTATAATTCTGTTTACCATCATTTGCATAAATGAATAGCTAAATTGTATAGTGTATCCCTTTTAGGAAAATAAATACTTGATGCTTATAGAGAGACTGGGAGGGAGAGGAGGGCTAGCAGGTAATTCTTACATCAAGCACGAAAAAGATTTTTTAAAAACTTTGTGGGATTAGAAGCCTTCTGGAAATAATCAGAATGTAAATTCAGCCTACTTTAGGCATCCTTAATTTATTTAACTTGGTTCAAGTACTTTTTAACTATATATGTAATTCGTGAGTGGGCAGATTCTAAACTGCTTTCCTAGCTAATCTTAACAAACCAAACCAAACCAAAGTAGTCTATCTTACATCATAAAGCAATTTTTGTTAACATGAAAAACTCTTTTTTTTTTTCCTATTCAGACTTTCAAAGGGTAAATTTTCTGAAATGAAGGAAGAGGTTTTTTCTGAAGGAAGCTCAAAACAAAATTCTTTCAGCAGAAATTTAAATTAATAACATTTCAAGACAAACATCAGAGGTCACACATTTTAAAACTATTGTTAATTATTTTAACCATCGGATCTTTGCTAAAATTGTCTAACTCATATGATAAAGGGAACAACTAATAACTGTATTAAAAGAGCTCTGAAGTAACTTGCCAGCCAAACAGCTGAGCAAAACATGTAGTGGTTGGGGGGGAATCAGTCAATCCCATGAATGTTTAAAAAAATCTATTCATTCTTGCCAGGCACACAAAATATCATGATGACTGAATGCACCATTTCCTGCCCATACAAATATGCTGGTCTCATGTGGAACAGCACAGTGAAATCAGTATTACCTGAGAATGGATTCCATGTGGGAGTAAGAACCTTGTATGTATTTTAAGTGCAGGGGGGAAAAAAAGAATAAGTGACAAGCAAGCTGTTCATTATAGTGGAGGCTGATGTAAGATTGTGTAAGATCAGGGCAAGTTCTTACAGTTTCGCTGGTTACAAACTTGGGAAATGTAATCGTGTGAATAAAGTACATTTTGAATACAGGTTTATTTATTATGTTCATTCTTAAAGTCACTACTCCTGTTATCACTTTTATATTCCAAACGTTATCTCTATATTTCTATTGTTGTTTATATCATTGTTCTGTAGGAAAGTTGTCTATTTTTCTTTTTTTTAAAGGCTAAAATCTGACTTCTGGTTAAATGATTTATTTCTGTGACATACATTTACTAAGTACCCATTATTAACTACCAGATACTGCACTAGGTGCTAGGGATTCAAGGATGAGTTAGACTCAGTCCTTGTACTTAGAAAGTGAGGGAGACAGTTATGTGGATAAACAAGTGCAATAGAACGTAATCCGTGGCAGTCTGTCCTAAGGCTCTGGAATGACATAGATTGGGTTCAACTTTCAGCTCTGCCTCTTACTAGCTGTGAGACCTTGATCCAATTTGTTAACCTTTCCGAGCGTCAGTTTTCTTTTCTGGTCAGTGGGGGAAATAATACCATTCAGATCACAGAGTTGTAAAGATGACATGTTAACATATTTTAATGTCTTACATCTTAAAAACAAACCCTGGATCCCATACTTCTGAGCACCCCTCACGTCATTTCTCTGCTCCATGCCACCGTCAGATTTCTGAGGATGCTGTATCTTCACATCCTCTCTCCTTTACTGTTCATCCTACACTTGTGTGGCTTCTGCCCCTACCACTTATGGAAACAACGTCTGTTGAGATCAGCAGTGACCTCTGTGTGGTCAGACCCAGGGACCTACATGCTTCCTCAACTTCTTGGAGCATTTGAAAGGGTTGATTGGTCCCTTTTAATTCATAAGCTATTCTCTCTTGGCATCAATGACTTGGGTGGCTTCTGTGACACTAGACATCTCCAGTTTTCCTCATTAGGCTTTTATTATTTCTCAGCTGGCTCCTCATTCATTATTTGTCTCTAAATGAAGGTTGGATCTTTTTTCCAACCTTGTGGCTCCATCCTAGCCCTCTTATAGCTCCATCCCACACCCAGATGAAGGTCCACCACTACAGAAAGTAAGTTTAAGTAATCACCATTTGGAATGGTCTGCTTTTTCTCTTGGCCAACAGAGTACATTTAATCAAAGGCTAATCTAGACATATAATTAAGAGACTGAGTATCAAGCATGCTAAATGTTGGCATACAGAAATTTTGACAAATAGTAGAAACTGAAAGCACAGTAACCAGAGTGAGGTGTACCGTCGGGGCCGGCCCCAGGACCATTGGCTTTCCCGTCGCCCCCCTTTGGTCTGGGAGGCTGCGTTCTTAGCACTGGGAGCACCCTTGAGTTCACTTCACTTTGCAATTGCCACATTTGCCGCATTTGCGAGTTGCAAGGATTTACTTCAAGAAGGTAGCAGTGACGTCCATGTAACTGTGTCAGCAAGACTCGGTGCCGTTATTGGAACTGGAAGATCAAGCACAGTCTCAGCTTCAGTTTTCTGAAGATAGAGACATTTTCTTTCACTAAAGAGGCACAGAAATGCAAGAATGGGTTCCATTGTAAGCATTCTCTGTATTCTCTGGCACCCTGCTGGTGCTGACCCTGGCTTTTCCCTGGGATGACAGCGGGCTGTAGACTCAGCCTCTTAGTGGTCCCCATTTCTCCCTGTCTTGTTCTCTCTTCCTCTTCCTTCCTTCCACTCTTTAGTTCCTTCCTTCCCCTTCTTCAGGGCTTCCTTTTTATTTCTTCAGGTTCTCTTATTCCTTTCCTTCCTTTCTCCCCTTCTCCTGTCCCTCATCCTTTTTATTGTCTTCTTTCATCCTTCTTACATAAGCAGAAACAAAATAGAAAGATCTACGTGAGCTTCTGCCCAGCTGTTACCACCATCAGAGGATTGAGTCTACCACATGGCCTCTGCCTTTACTACTTGGTGGTCTTTGCATCCATCACTTGAAACTTGAAGAACCTTAAAATTCTTGCCTCAGTTTTCCCTGTGTCAACAAATAAACATAGAAGAGGTGGAAGCAAGGGATTAGAAAAATTGGTTTGTGGATCCATGCTCTAGAACGACATTTTCCAAGGAGTCTTTACCACCAGGTGATATATATAAAGGTGGCCTCCCTGCTTCCTGAGCTTGGGTACTGTTGATGTCCGTCTTCGCAGTGATGATGACAATTAGAATAATGGTTTAAATGATGAAAACTAATATTTATGGAGTGCTTGCTACGTGCCAGATTCTGTGCTACACGTTTGATACATGTTTTATTTATTCCTCACGCCCAGTGGGCCCATATTAGAGGTGAGGAAACGGACCAAACGAGATTCAATTGCTTGAGCAAAGGTTACGGGACTCAAAGTATGGGAGTAGCAACTCAGCTCTTCTTAGCTGCCGTGCTCCATCCTGCAGCGACACTGGGGTTCTTTGACTACGTTCATATTGATGGTGAGCCGCAGGAATGCCCTGAAGCCATAGTATCTGATCTAATAACACTGCAAAGTAATGACGGGTGGGGAGACTGGCATTCATTGGCCTGTGGGCTCAACTTGTAGAGGAGGTCAGCTGGGTACATCTTAGCATGAGAGCCTTTATAGGAAAGCGTGGTAAGGGCAGCTCATCATTGTCTCTCTGTCTCTCCAGTGTGTCTACTGGGGAAGCCTGAAAACTAGGGGTGTTTTCAGGTGGGGTGACCTAAGCACCACAACTTTGGAAGAGCCTTAAGAGACTTCAGTGGCTTCTTGCTCTTCTTTCTAAGGCAATGCACTGTTTAATTTTTGGGAAAAAAAAACATGCTGTAGTTTGTCTTCAGTGGGAATGAATGGAACAAAACACTGGGTTGGAGCAGAGGAGAAGCAGGATGGCCTTGTGTGGGTGAAATGAGCCTTGGCCAAGGGATAAGCACAGAGGGACCTCCTCTTCTGCAGGCGGGGGTGGTATCTCTGATTCTTAGCAGAGGCAATGCCCAGGAGGCCGTGGATGCTGTACATGGGGAACTGCATGTGAAGGAGACGGCAGCTGGCAGTCAGTGCTGACTGTCTTAGAAGGGCTTCCAAGATGTATCCTGTGCTCTGACAAAGTTCCTTCCAGAGCCTAGTTGGAGCTGTATGAGGACATGGGCAGTCAAAAACAGGAGTCTTCCAACAGCTCCCTGACTGGTGACCTTGTTTCTACCTTTGCCTCACAAGATGGGCCTCATTCAGATGTTAATCAGAATAAGAAACTTCCCGAGTGATGGGCCACCCACGGCTTCCCACCTCTCTCTCTTCCTAAAACCCCAAGACCTTGCAGGTCCCTAGGAGGCTCTGCGTGCTCTGCCCCTGGTTATCCTTCTGACCTCCTCCACTGGCCTTCTTTGTTGAATAAATGAATGACTCTTGAGTGAACCAGGGATCGTCCAAGGTGCTCAATAGTGTCTTTTTAACAAATAAAGAAGGAGAGACTTCCTGTTTCAATGGTGACACTAGAGAAATGAAGGTTAGAAACGAAAGGCATAGGGACAGTTTAGTGAGTGGAAGAATGAGGGTAAATGCAGTCTTTCAGAACTGCTGGATGCTAACCTAGAATTGTCATCATCTATTTGTTCATTCATTTAACAAGAATTTATTGAGAATCTACCATGTACCAGGCACCAGTCTAAAGGCTGGCTGTCCATCAATGAACAAGCAGGCAAAGTCACTGGCCTCTTGTGGCTGACATTCTATTCGGAGAAATATATTACAACAAAGTAGACAAAATGATAATTTCAGGTAACAGTACATCCTATGAAGAAAACTTCACTGAGTTGCAGAAGGATAGGTTTAATTGCAGATCCCACTCCTTCCTGGTTTTAAACGCTGTCCCCCTTTCTCCTGTGCTGAAAATGGTACTGATCTCAAAGATGAGTACGGTTTAAACAGTCTCGCATAGTGTGAATATATCGTCTTGTCTTCCTTAAGGTTTTTCCACTAGGCAAATAAGGCTTACTTTACAGATATTATTTGAAAAACAAACAGTTTGGCAAAAGAAGGCCCCAGAGTGGTGACTTCTGTGAATCTGTTCCTTATTTAATCTTAAAACTCTAGTGAATGTTTCACGGATACAAATGGCAATTTTAGGATTGTTTTGATAACCAATTTAATAAAGAAGTAAAACGTGGAGTAGAAGCTTTTTCTTGCCTTCACACATTAATACATCCAACAATATAGTTACAAGAGATCATTCTGAAAAATTTAAATTGAAGAGGTTCAATTTCCATGTGATTCATCATTACTTACTTAATTTTCTCAGTACCAATTTTGGCCCCTTTATTTTCTGGTTAGCGTTAATTTGTTATGGCAGTGATAGAAAATAAATACAGGCTCCAAATCAATAGAATTAGCTTAGAAACATAAATGATTAACAGCAAAGTTAATGGTTAACAACAAAGAAATAATGATTGCTATGGATGAAGCATTCAGAGCCTTTCTGATACTACCCACTGGGGTTACTAGTGACCATGGGGCCTGGATTCATTTTCTATCATTGCCTTAATAAATTGACACAAACTAGGAGGCTTAAAGCATTACAAATTTATTATCTCACAGCCTCCGTAGGTGAGAAGTCCAGGCAGGTCTGGCTGGATACTCTGCTTAGGGTCTCACAAGGCCCAAAATCAAGGGATGGCCAACCTGAGCTTTCATTGGAAGTTCTGAGAAATAATTTGCTTCCAGGCTCATTCGTGTTGTTGGGAGAATTCATTTCCATGTGGTTGTGAGACTGAGGCCCTCACTTCCTTGTTGGCTGTCAACTGGGGATCATTCTCCACTTCCCGAGGCGTTTCTTGGCTCGTGGACCCTCCCATCTTCCAAACCAGCACCAGTGGGCTCCGTCCTCCTCATGCATCGGATCTCTCTGACCTCGTTTCCCCACATCGTTCCTGCCTCCAGCCAGAGAAAGTGCTCTGCTTCAGAAGGGCCCCTGTGCTTAGACTGGGCTCGCCCAGATAATCCAAGATAACTCCCTATTTTAAGGTCAACTGATGAGTAATCTTTTTTTTTCAATTTAAAAAAATTGAAGTATTGTTAATTTACAATGTTGTGTTAGCTTCAAGTGCACAGCGAAGTGGTTTAGTTATACGTGTATATATATATATACACACACACACATATATATGTATATATATTATTTTCAGTCTTTTCCATTATAGGTTATTACAAGATATTGTGTACACCTGTAGTTCCCTGTGCTCTACAGTAATCTTGATTACATCTGCAAAATCCCTTTTCCCAAGTAAGGTAACATAATCACAGGAAGGACATCAGAGAGTGGGAGATATGGGGGCACACATTTTGTCTACCTGAGAAATAGCCTTGTCAACTGAGACAGACCAGATAACCTGACATGGAGATGGATTTGAAACCTATACACTTTCGGTGAAGGAGGAAGTGGTGTTCTTTAAGTATATCTTCTGTCCGAGCCATTGCAGATTAAAGACACCCTCGGTGTTAAAACAACAAAACAGAACTCGCTTATTTAGTAATGTGAGATGTGGCCGTTGAAGAACAAACTTAAGTAAACGAGGAAACGCTTTTGTCCTGTGGTAGAATGCGTCTGGATCAGAAGGCAGGCAGCAGGATGTGTGAGAACTCGAGAGAAGGCAGCCCAGCTCCAGGTACTTGCTTTGCTCTGGAGCAGTTTCAGCCTCTTAATGGCAAATGTCTGACTTGAAATGATGGTTTAGAAATCTGGATTCTTCTGTGAGCCTGGAACTCTGTGGAAAATCTCCAGGGTTTTTTTTCAATGTCAAGTAAATCAAAATTAAAAATAATGGGAGCACCAAAACTTAATATATTTGGTGCCAAATTTGGCTCGTGGGCTGCCAGTTTATGTTTGAGTATTTAGTATGATAGAAAATACTTGAATTTTCTATCGAACGTTGAGGAATACTCGAGGAACTGGCTTGGACAAAAGATGTCAAAGTACTCCAATACAGTAAGACTAGGAAATGTTTGGCTTTGGCTTCCAGATGTGCGAGTGTGCCTTAACGACGTACTTTTGTTTTCTTTGCCAAGCAAACAAACAAAAAACCAAGGAAGATAATTAAAGCTCTAATGCTATTTCCTGAAGGTTTAACCTTACACAGGTGTTTAGAATGCCACTTTTTCTTGGGTGGTACTCAAGTTTGCACAAGCAAAAGGGACCAGGGAAAAGTGTGATGAATTATCCACGGAATTGGAAAGAGTGTGAAGGAACAGTTTGGATAATCCAAGCGTAGCTCCCAATCTGCAGTAAATGACATTTGTCTTCAGAGATTGGGAGAATGTCCTTTAAAAACACTGATTTAAAAGAATAATTTATTTTACAATGTATCAGAGTGCACAAGGAGGCCCAGAAAGCTTGTTCTGCAGATTGAGTTTGAGGTTCATAAGGTTTTTATCATTGTCTTCCACTGCATGGAAGCAGGGGTGAAAAGATGGTGTGGTTAAGAGAATAGCTCTGAGTCAGACTAATTGAACTTTGAATTAGGGCTCTGACACTCACCAGATGTGTGACCCTTGGCAAGGTTATTTAACTTCTCTGAGACTCAGTTTCCTTACCTGCAAAATGGGATCACTAACACCTAACTCAGTGGTGGTTGTGAAGATTAAATGGACAGATGGGCTTAAAGCACTCGGGTTCTTATTACATGATTCTAGATTGGGACACCCAGCATTTTATCAACCACCATCACTTCTCATGCTGTGGATTTAAAACTGACAGAACGTGGAACTGCCCGTATCAGACCAGTGTTTATCTGTTCCTTATTAAGTGAAGCAGTGAGGACATAAAGGAATGGTATAGTTAGAATTTGAACCCTGGGTTGAAGCTTCATCTCTTCTTGGCCTGTTGCTGCCTTAGTTGAGGTGGATGGAATTCCAGAAATCCCCAGCATGGAATGTTGCTTTTGGAATTTTGTGCCTAAGGACCTGGATCCAAGCATCGCTTTTACAACATTCCAGCCTAGCTGTAGGAATATGGGAAAGACACACTGTATGAGCTCTAGATTTCCTTTGTATGAAATACAAAACCAAGGTTTCTTACTCACAATGGGTTTGAAAGGATTGCTTGAGACAACATATATAAATACTATTTATGGATTTGGAATCTGAATGGTTAGCATGTGCTCCTATACCTACTGGGCCATTTTCTTTGGTCTGGCATGAGTAAGAGAAAAGCAAAATGTGAAAATGACTTGAAGCACAAATGTGAAGATGACACCCAGCACAGCCACTAGTGAATCACTTAATAAATATTTATTGAGCATCTATCCGGTTTCAGCTATACGAAGTGTCCAGGATAAAAACAAAACACACACATACCAATGACACAGCGCCTAACCTCTTGGAAGTCAGGTTCTAGCTGGGAAGATAAACATCGTAATGCACTGTGATACACGCGCTGATTCAGGTTCTTCAAAGTATTGGGCTGGCCAAAAAGTTTGTTCGGAAAACCTGAATGAACTTTTTGGCCAACTCAATAGTTTGGAGAGCAATGGGGCAGTAGATTCCAGGAAGACATTTTAAATGAAAACCATTACAGTATTTTCCCTTGAGGTCAGTATCCAGGAGATGCTCTAAAAGATGGAAAACACTCAGCCAAACAAAAACAGATGTTCACCTATTGCTTTCTTAAACTTTACTTATTGTATATTCAAGTGAGCAATTCCATGGGTATTTCCCCAGTTTTTCCATTTAGGGTCATCTTTCTAAAAATATTACATAAGATTTCAAAATACAATTAGAAAAAAAGAAATTTACCTGCCATAGCCCTAGAGATGACATCAACATTGATTGTATACAAAAAGATATGCACAAACCCAGCTCTTCGGCCACAGCACATGGCTACGTGCTTGTAATTGGTCAGAACTGATGCCTAGGTGAGGGTTACCATAACCTTCTCAAACTGCTATCGTGAGTCAGAAAGTCCTTACTTAATTTAAGATATTCCAGGGCTTCCCTGGTGGCGCAGTGGTTAAGAATCCACCTGCAATGCAGGGGACACAGGGAAGATCCCTGGTCAGGGAAGATCCCACATGCCGCAGAGCAACTAAGTCCACGCTCCACAACTACTGAGCCTGCGCTCTAGAGCCCGCAAGCCACAACTACTGAGCCCATGAGCCACAACTACTGAAGCCCACGCACGTAGGGCCTGTGCTCCACAACAAGAGAAGCCACAACAATGAGAAGCCCATGCACTGCAACGAAGCCCACTCACCACAACTAGAGAAAGACCGTGCACAGCAACAAAGACCCAATACAGCCAAAAATAAAAACAAATTAATTTTTTTTAAAAAAAAAATATTTCAGAAGGTGTGTTGCAGTTTTGATGACGTATGAAATACCATAAAGTATTTTAGTAAGGTCAAGCTTAGAACTAGATTTCAAAGAAAAAATATCAAATTTATAGTAACGCCTTAAATCAAAATTAAATACTATTGTGTCTTCACCTTTTAGATGAGTAGAGAAATTAGACCAACAGCAGGCAAGTTAATTACATAATTCTAATACTACTAGTCTTTTATAATATAACAAAGAATAACTAATAAAATAATTTACTATCAATGAGATGATTAACAAACATTTTATAGTTTTATAACTTAATGATAATGGATTGCAATAGGTTTAGAAATAATTGAAATATAGACATTTTAGATATTTATTTATTAATGCATATTTTGGGGGGCTTTATATCTGTTGCCTTTTATATTATTACATGGAGCTACTACAAATAATTATACGTGAAAGAGCTGACTGAAAAATTGTTTCTTTTGAGTTTTAATAATCTGAAGGCAGAAAGTATACTCCTGGACCCTTGTCTTTAATTGATGTCTCCTATTTTCATGCTCCAAAGGCCTAATGATGCATTAAGAGTTCTCCATTTTTGTTGGTTCGATTTTCTATTGAGCAACATTCCTGAGAGTAATAGAATGAAGTAGGGAGGGGAAAGATTGAGAACCACCCAAGACTGGCTGCAGTTATGGAAATAAGCAAATGATGGGAAATAATTCAGGTCATTTTCATTTTTAGTTCTTACCAGAGATTCATTGTATTTAGATATAAAACACGGAGACTCTCCCACTATAAATTCAAAGCTATAGTTAGATCAGCATATTAAGAACTACCTCAAAATGGAATTATTTTATCATTTTGACTTATTTCCCTTACAGAAGAAGAAATGCCAATTGGGATGCAAATAATAGAGGATTATCTTCTCTCCTTAGAAGAGTTAATGACATTAATATTATTTTGTGAGGAATTTGATCTGGGGGTTGAGAGTGATCTTATTAACACCAGACTCCCTAGGCTAATCATCTCCTGACTATGGGATCTATATTAAATCCTTTTCTATTTATATTCCTTGGCAGGCTGTTACTCATTGCTATTGTGGAGATTTTGTTAAGTAATAGTCCTCTTGAGAAATCATGGGTGCTTTCTGAGGTCACGATCTCCCGTGAGCTTAAAGAGAGGGCTATACATTCTCTCTGCAGTTAAGAATCCGCTCCGTACCCATTTTCTCTAACACATACTTGATTTGTAAGGTTTCTGACACTCCTTTCTTCCAAGAACTGAAGAATGATCTATCCCTCTTTATTTCGTGAAGTAAAATTGATTAGAGGAAACGATAAACATAATTCTTTAAGCATGAAACCCAGTATAGTTTGAGTACTTGGCTGAGCTGCCATAGCAGTCCTTATGTGTCCGTCCTCTGGAGACGTGCTGGGCTGTGCCAGAGGCCTCCTGGGAAACAGTCCTCACAGTATTGCTTTTAATGCTGGAAGGAATTTCACCCTTGGCCTTTGTTGTTATTGTTTTGCTCCGACACGACAAAAATCCATCACCTTCCAGATATTGATACCTGTACATTGCTGTCAGGTCATTGCCAGAAGGGGAAAACCTACCCGTTCGGTGTTGTTGCTGTCCTTTAACATCCATATAGAGGCTTTAATGATAGCTGTGGTTTTAAAAAATTGGATTAATTGAGCAGCGCTGGCGAGCAGAGAGCCACATATTAGATTTTACTGGGCTTCGAGGGCCACCTGAAAGGCAACTCCCATTTTGAAATCTGTGGACTTGAAGCCATCTATTTTGAGACAGAAGTCAGCCTAAATGGATGAGGGGACAGTATAGGAGGGTAAGTAAAACGTGGATTTTAAAAGATATCTAGACTTCGTTTCAAATCTTACCTTTACTACTAACTAGCTGTGGGGCTGGAGACAGGTTACTCCGTCACTCTGAATTTACGCTTTCTCACCTGGGAAAGGGATGTAACGGCACCTACCCATGAGAATTTGTTGAATTAGATCAGCAGGGTACCTGGCGTCATACAAAGTGAGTTCCCTACACTCATTTCCTTATGGACCCATGTAGATTTGTATCAAATATATCCCCCCTACCTGCCCGCACAACAGCCAACTCCACTATCAGAGCAGCATGAAAACCAGGTAAGCCTCTCACTCCTCTAGGTCGGGTCCTCAGATGAACGGCATTGGCGTCACCTGGGAGCTGGTGAGAAAGGCAGCGTCTTGGGCTGGACCCCAGACCTGCGGATTCAGAGGTTGCATTTGAACCAGGTGACTGTGTGCACGTCGAAGTTTGAGGAGTGCTGGCGTTTCTCTCCTGACCAAGTCCATCCCCTTTGCTCTGCGTTGTTGGTGTCTTTTCGGTGTTTCTTTGCCACTCACCTGTTGTTGGGTGATGCTGGGGGGAGGGACACCTGTACGTGGTGCCGAGGAGTGCAGCTCACGTCCCTACACGTCCAGAGAACAGCCCTCAGCTCCGGGCCTGGCACGAGGAGAGCCTCAATAAATGTTTATGGAGTGAAATGGAGCTGCCAACAGGCAGACAAGCAGACTCTCCCATCTGTTCTGCAGACACACGGCAGACCTCGATGGGCCTGGAGAGAGATGGATGTGCCCAAGGTCTTTGCCAGGAGGCATTACCCATGCCCGGCGGGGAGGAGGGCCTTGCCCACTGCCGCTCCTGCAGGGAGATCTGTGGAGCTTCGGGGAGCCTGGCAGATGGGTGCAACCAGAGCAAGAGCCAGGGAGCGCCCTCTCTTCCTTCCGTGCCCTGCCTGGCAAAGGCGGGTGCCACCATGCTTCAGGGAGCAGTTTTCTTATGGTGACTGTCTTTCTTGCTCGTAAGGGACAGAGGAACGTGCTCAATGGCAGTACACCAGTGTCGTATTTTTCCACATCTGTGCCTGACTGGCCTGCGTCTCAACTCTATTCTCTATTGGTGTCGAATTTCCAATTTGCTGGTTCACAGGCTGGCACAGGGTATGGGTGTGGGGACAGCGCAGCGGGAACGGGAAGCTGATATTGCCCCGAGGACGATGCAGTGGTGGGCAGAGCTTGCTGCCTTGGGCTCCGGGAGAAACAGGAAACTAGGATCCTAAAGGTTCGGGGAATGAATTGTATTGCATGATCTCAGGCCAATCAAATGTGTCACTTTCCTAATCTGTAAAATCGTGATAAATATACTTAAGCCAAGCTCCATCAACCTATACCCAGAGTATATTTCAGTGAAGTTCACTCCAAGGTCTCTGGACCCTAGAAACCCAGAACCTGCCTCCCCAGTGGGTCAGTGCCATAAAGCTCCTCTTCCCCTTGCTCTCAAGGCCAGTCTCGGCAACACTGTCAAGTCAGGAGACATCCTGCCTCACTCTCTGGCTCTGCTCTCGCCTAAAGAATCTGCTGAACTCGGAATGGCCAAGTTGTTCTCTTCAGCAAACTCCTCCTGCATCCTTGCTGTACCATCTCCTCCTGGTCTGCTATCCCTCAGTCAAAACTCTTGTTTACCGACCTGGCCGATCTCAGCTGGGAGTCAGGAGGAAAACAGTCAGATGAGCACACATACAAAGTAGAATCTCCCCTAATTCTTGGAAGGACATTTTTTCTTTCTAGATGGAATCTTTATTTATGGAAACATACAACAATCTGAGTGACATTTAAAGTGGCATGCAGAATGAAGCAACTGACAAAGGATTAATCTCCAAAATTTACAAGCAGCTCAGGCAGCTCAATATCAAAAAAACAACGCAATCCAAGAATGGGCAGAAGAAACAGACATTTCTCCAAAGAAGATATACAGGTTGCCAACAAACACATGAAACGATGCTCAACATCATTGATCATTAGAGAAATGCAAATCAAAACTACAACGAGATATCATCTCACACCGGTCAGAATGGCCGTCATCAAAAAATCTAGAAACAATAAATGCTGGAGAGGGTGTGGAGAAAAGGGAACACTCTTGCACTGTTGGTGGGAATGTAAATTGATACAGACACTATGGAGAACAGTATGGAGGTTCCTTAAAAAACTAGAAATGGAACTACCATATGACCCAGCAATCCCACTACTGGGCATATACCCTGAGAGAGCCATAATTCAAAAAGAGTCATGTAGCACAATGTTCATTGCAGCTCTATTCACAATAGCCAGGACATGGAAGCAACCTAAGTGTCCACCAACAGATGAATGGATAAAGAAGATGTGGCACATATATACAATGGAATATTACTCAGCCATAAAAAGAAACGAAATTGAGTTATTTGTAGTGAGGTGGATGGACCTGGAGTCTGTCATACAGAGTGAAGTAAGTCAGAGAAAAACAAATACTGTATGCTAACACATATATATGGAATCTGAAAAATAAGCAAAAAAATGGTCATGAAGGACCTAGGGGCAAGACAGGAATAAAGATGCAAACCTACTAGAGAATGGACTTGAGGATGCAGAGAGGGGGAAGGGTAAGCTGGGACAAAGTGAGAGAGTGGCATGGACATATATATACTACCAAACGTAAAATAGATAGCTGGTGGGAAGCAGCCGCATAGCACAGGGAGATCAGCTCGGTGCTTTGTGACCACCTAGAGGGGTGGGATAGGGAGGGTGGGAGGGAGGGAGACGTAAGAGAGAAGAGATATGGGGATCTATGTATATGTATAGCTGATTCACTTTGTTATAAAGCAGAAACTAACACACCACTGTAAAGCAGTTATACTCCAATACAGATGTTAAATAAATATAATAAAATAAATCCTAAAAATAAATAAATAAACTGGCATGCAGCAGATTTTGGGGTAAAGGAGATATTGATCAGTGTAATGGTTTGGCTAAAAGCAGCTGCCAATGTAGCAGACAGCCTCCCACATTTCAGTGACTTAATCAATGAAACTTGATGTAAATGTAGGTAACGGGAATGACGACATGCCCGGACTGGGAGGAACAGTAGTGAGAAGGGCGGCTCCAGGCAGTCACTCAGGAACCCAGGCTGCCAAAGGTCTGCTGTCTTCCACGCCTGCTTTCCTAGGGTGCTCTGGGTATTGGCATCCAACTGGCAGATGGGGCAAGAGAGAGAGGATCGTGGCTGGCAGGTATTTATGGGGTGAAGCTAGAGGAGGTATGCATGCCTTCTGTTCACCTTTGCCTGTAAAAAGCAAATCCCATGGCCAAGTTTAACTGCAAAGGAGCTGGGAACTACAGCCTAGCTGGGTGCCAGGTTTGGTGATTCATCATTGCTCCTGTCCACGTAGGAACTGCCCTGTTCCCTTTTCCTCTTTTCTCCTGCAACTCCTCAGAGAGGTTTGGCATTCCCTCCCCATCTTGAACGGCAGCTCTCTGCAGTGAAAAGCGCCCCTCCACCCACCTGAAGAACAAGAATAGAACCTTGGCATGCCTCATTTTAATGGTTGCCAACAATTAAGCCAGTCTCAATTTCCTGTATTTCACAAGGATGTTTTGAGAATTAATAAATTATTTTAGGTGATTATCATTCCTCTTACCATCGTCTTCGTCCTGTGCTTTTACAGTTTACACAGTGTAGGCACAGACTTAACACAAAACCTCCTCGGTGAGAGGCAGAGCGCTTTTTACTATCCTACCCACCACAGGAAGAAGCTGAGATGCACACAAGTTAAAAGACACATTCTGTAGAGTGCAGCAGGCTTCCGCCTGCAATATACTTTCCGATAGTATAATTTTTTAAAACCTAGTATGCAAAGATATGACAAAAATGATGGTTTAACTTTTTTTATTAGTGCGCCGACTCTGGAATCTGCCTGCTGGATGACTTTGGGCAAGTTACTCAGCCACTCTGTGTCTCAAATCCCCTAATCTGTAAAATGGGACTAATCGTAGTAGTTACCTCCTGGGTCGTTGTCTGGAGTAAATAAAATAATGGATGTTAAGTCTTTAGTACAATATCTGGAACATAACATGCGCCCCGTAAATATTAGCTATTACTTTCTTTTTCAATTCCAGGAGAATTGGTATCTAGTTCAGGGAATCCAAAGAAGAAGTTACAGGGTGTGTAGCCTTCTGTTACTGAAAAAGTGAAGTGAAGGTAGAAAATGTGACAGCAATATTATCTATTTGCAGAAGGGAGTATGCTGCTTTTCGGTAGGTTGACTGGGTTGGAATCAAATTTTCCCAGGAGCCACAGCGAATAAATGCTGCCCCTCATTGGGAAGGTGCAGGAACTCTTGCAAAGGGCAGGGATTCCGAGGTCTGGCCTCGGGCACTGGTTCTGTCCAGATGTCCTTAGTGGGCTGGGAGGGGGGCTTCTGCTGAGTGGCTGCTTCCTGGAGGGGCCAGAAGACCTTATGTCCCCCGAGCCAGTGCAAATACTCCTTCACTGGCAGCGACAGAGCTTTCTGTTCTTGGCGTTGCAGGTAAGGTGTTTTATCCACGCTGACGGATGAATCTGTGTAGCTGTGAGAAAACAAACTTTCTTCTTCTGAGGTTAAAATCAAAATAAACAAATGAACAAAGGAAGAGAAGGGTATAGAATACTGGTTCCGAGGAGGTAAAGCAGTTGTAGTTACATTGAGGAGGCAGATTTACCAACCTCTGAACAGTCCCTGTATCAGTGCTCCTCAGACCTTACTGTGCAAGTCAGTCGCCAGGGGATCTTGGTAAAATACAGATCCTGACAAAGCAGGTCTGGGTGGGGCCTGAGAACATGCATTTCTAACAAGCTCCCATGTGATTTGGATGCTGCGGGTCTGGGACCACACTTTGAGTAGCAAAATACTACATTGCTTCATTGTTGTGCTTTTGTTTTGTGTTTTTGAGAAAAGTACATGGCATAAAGGCAGCCGTTTCTCCCAGAACGAGAAGCTGGGACCCTTTAGAACAGCAGTTCACGAAGTGTGAGCCCAGCAAGTCAGCCTCTGCATGACCTGGGATTGGAGCGTGTTATACAAAATACTGTGCCCCCATCCACCGCCGCCCGGACCTCCTCAATCAGAGTGTGGGAGGGTGGGACCCAGCAGTCTGTGTTTACAGGCCCTGCAGGTGATTCTGACGGAGCTAACGTTTGAGAACCGTTGCACTAGAGCTGCAGACTCTGGCTTCGAAAGTTCTGGTGAGGATGTAACCAATGCTACAGAACGGCTCTGGGCTCCCGGAGCAGGTCTCCTGGTCTCCTTCTAGTCAAACTGGATTCCTTGGGCTGTGATGTCCTGGAGTGAAAGGATTGGGTGTGGAGGTAGATGGTTCTTCAAAGGCTTAGCTGTTCCTCTCCCACCCTTGTTCTGCTTTCCTTATGTGGGGACCACGCAATACCAAATGTGTCTCCAAATTGAAACCTGGGAAATTGTTTCAGGGTGCGGTGATTCCTCAGCAGCTGTGAGTCTCAGATCTCCCTGTCGAGAACTTCCTTTGGCTGTGGTATTGGGATAAATAGGGTGACCAGCTGTCCAGATTCCCTGAATGGTTTTCCACAGCACGGGACTTGCAGTGCTTATACCAGGCCCTGGACTGTTGGTCACCCTAATTGCAGGCTATTGACGGTCCAGATGTAAAGTGTGAATCACCAAGAGATCTTGTTAGAATGCAAGCTCTGATTTAGTCCTCTAGGTTGGAACTGGAACGTCTGCATTTCCAACAAGCCCCCAGGTGATGTCCTGCTGCTGATCTGTGGACCACACTTGGGTAGCAAGGCAGTATGTCACCCTTGGGATTCAGAGCTGGCCTGTGTGCAGGTAAATCGGGGTGCCCCATAGCCACTTACACTGCAGGTGGGCTGCTTGGCCTTACCAAATTCAGAGAGAATTTCAGGGCCATCTCCAAGGCTTTGGGATTGTGGGTTTTGCCTACAAATATAAAGTACTAACAAATCCTACACTTCTGGGCTTTAGATTTTTTACCCATCAAATCCAAATACTCTTTAAAAAAAATTGTTCTTCACAAGGACAGGGGACTGCTGTTGACCCAAGAATAGAACATTCGCAAGCCTATTATTGATCTCGGTTCGTGTTTGAGTACCACTTAATACTTTTCCTTGTTTGGGCTGAGCATCTGCATATGACCCTGGATGGTGTGTCTGTCATTTCTGGTCTTGTCTCTGCCTCGCAAATGGTACATTTGTCCTTGGGTTTACAGCTGTGCTCGACTGCAGGATCTTTTGCTTTGTGCAGTGTTTCTGCTTTTCAGCATAATGAGTTTTGCTTTATCCATAGCCTGCTTTACTAATTGCAACACAACAGCACATTCTGTAGCCCATCTGTTTCCATGATTGATTGTCTTTTACTTCAGGGTGTCCTAGAGAGTTACTTTAAAAAGAAAGTCAGGCTTCAGTGTAACCTTTAAGATCATCATAAATTGTGTTTACACGTTGTGACCAGCCAAAACACAAGAAGAAAGTTATTTGATGTTGAGAATGTGATTTCTCCTTACTCCCCACTCTGGACAGGCATGCACTGAGCTCTATTGCCTTGTGACGTCCCCCTCATTCTGTTTGCATCCCCCATGGTCAGTCTTCCTGGCTACGTGCCTTTTCTGCTCATGGACAAAGAGAGAGTGGTCACGTCTGTGGCAGAGCTTTGAACTCACTCTCAAGAAGCTGCTGGTCATAGGAGTTTCTGATAATGTATAAAGTTGTCTGCATGAAGAGTTAGTTCTCACTGTTCACGGTAGTTATTGTCTATAAAGACACCTCAAACTCTGAGCTAGCAAAAGCTGAACATTTGCCCCTAGAGAATGTACAGGGTTGGGCTCCTGGTCACAACATTTTTGTCAGCCGATTAATGCATCACCTTGTGTTATGTGTGTTTCTGTTTAAAGACACCTTGCTTAATATATATTGTTGACTCATTCACACTGGCCTCATGACCAGCAGCCTTGCACCCCATGCCTGAAGGCAGCTTATCTAACACATGTGTTTGCTGCGTGATGCTCAGCACAGCCTTTGTGCATTTCGGATTGCTAGACAGCACTACAGCACTGTGCTTGGGAGCCACTTTAAACAGCGACATCAACAAAAAGCACACCCAAAAATGTGAAAATTGTGGCACTAAAAAAAAACCCACAAAGAGGACATTTGTTTACCATACGAGAGCTGAAATAAGAAGGCAGAGTGTTGCCTTGTTCAGCCCCCAGTGATGTGTGCATAGGGTGACTCACATTTTTCATGGCTTTGGGCATTTTCACCAATAACTGTGAAAGTGCCGTAAGTATTGATTTGGGGGTTACAAATACATTTTAGTTTATTTTAAAATTTCAGAAATATGGACTCTACAAATAATGAAGATTGTCTATACATTGTTTTATGACCATACTCTTCTTTTTCTTTTTTAAAGTTTTATTGAAGTATAGTTGATTTACAATCTTGTGTTCATTTCTGCTGTACATCCAAGTAGCTCAGTTATACATATATATATATACTTTTTCATATTCTTTTCCATTATGGTTCACCACAGGATATTGAATATAGTTCCCTGTGCTATACAGTAGGACCTTGTTCTTTATCATTCTATATGTAATAGTTTGCATCTGCTAATCCCAAACTCCCAATCCATCCTTCCCCCACCCCCCTTCCCCCTTGGCAACCACAAGTCTGTTTTCTATGTCTGTGAGTCTGTTTCTGTTTCATAGATAAGTTCATTTGTGTCGTAATTTAGATTCCACACAGAAGTGATGTCATATGGTATTTGTATATGACCATACCCTTGATCGCTGGCTCTGCTTAGTCTATGAAAGGACAAGGAGTCATTGATTCTGTTCACATAGAGGGGTAAAGGCATTTGCTTCAGCCATTGCACAACTGCTGGGAGCATGATGGTAGAGGTCTGCCTTTCATATGAATGGAGACATATCATCACCTTGGCAACACCTTCTCGTATACCAGTATCCAGAGCCCTCATTTATGAGCAGACATGGCAGCAGGCTTTTGTTGGATACCATGTACAAGGCATTAAGCTCAACGCATGAATCCCTGTGTTTCAAGGATCTCGCAATCTCCATGAGAAAGGAGGCTCAGATACATCATAGTAAACATTAAGTGCTTAATGGGTGGTACAGACAGTAGGTGCTAGAGAATTTCAAACTCACCATTGGCTAGTTTTTCTTTCCCATTAGACTGCAAATTCCATGTCTGTCTTTTTACCGTTATGTCCCAGTGCCTAGCATATAATGGGAACTCAAAAAGCATTTTTGGAATAAACATGGAAGTATTTGAGCTGGTGCCTCAAGGCCTTACTTAGATCAGTTTTTCAAGCTCTGTTCGATAAATTGCCATGGGATATTTATCAAGCAGAATTACACTTCACAAATCAATTGTTTATATCCAAGACTTAGAAACTTTAGCTTTGGTATACACCCCCCTCAACATTTTATTATGAAAAAATTTTCAAATATACAGAAAGGTTAAAAGATTTTTACACCGTCCATATCCTACAGTTAACATTTTACTATCCTTGATTTTTCACAAATTTATCTATCTATCTATCCATCTATCCCTTTACCCATTCATGAATCCCTCTTATTGTTTTATGTGTTTCAAAGTAAATTGAAGACATCAGTACATTTCTCCCTTAATACTTCAGCATGCATAACATTAACTAGAGTGCTGTTTTTGACATGACGTTTTAATTTGTTTTGGTAACAATTTCTGTATCTATAAGATTATAGGGTTAAGCTGAAAGATATCTGTTACTCTTTCAGGTGAAGTTTCTGTGGTTTTGTGAGTACTTAATGCCTGGCTTAGTTTAGAGGGGTTAAAGTGTGGAATAAGAATAACCCCTAAGTTTTGAACCTTGAACCAGGAAAGTTTTATTGGAACACAGCTGCACCCATTCACTTATGTGGTTTTTAAGGGTGCTATCACCATAGAGTTGAATAATTCTGAGAGAGACTATATGGCCCACAAAGCCCAGAATGTTTACTATCTGGACATGTACAGAATAAATCTGCTGATCCCTGTTGTAAAAAAATTAAAAATTATTATGCAGACTGGGAGGAACTTGGAAATTAGAAGAATGATACTTCTAAAAAAATTTTGTCAGAGTTGGAGAACAGGACGATGTAAGTGCTAGAGAATTCAGATTTAAGTGTACCTTTCAATAATATTCATCTCTCTAGATACGCTCTTTCGTATTTTTTCTTTAAATGAAAAAGGGAAAAACAATAGGATTCGATGTGTATCAGTCCGCTTATGCTAAAGCATGCTGTAACAAATGGACCCCAAATCTCTGTGGCTTTCAACAGCAAATCTGTCTGCCCTCTGTAGGTCACCTTTGGTTCAGGTCCATGTTGTCTTCTCTGGACTCTAGTTGACAGAGCCTCCTCTATCTGGGCCATTGCCAGTCTTGTGATAGTGGAGAGAGAGAGGACAAAGCATCAACTGACTTGAGAGCTTCTGCCTAGAAATGACACATATCACCTTTGCTTACATTTCCTTGGCCAGAGGTCATATAGGCAAACCCAGGTTCCACAGGATGGGGCTGTTTAATACTCCTACAGAGAGAGGAAGCAGATCAATGTGAACAATAGTGCACTCTTCCTCATAGGGGTCACAGGGTCAAGAGATTTGTGTTGTTGTTGAAAAGAGAGTGACTTTAGTATGTTTGGAGGCAGAGGGAAGAAACCTATGCAGAGAGAAGGAAATGCTTCTGCTGTTACTCTTGCTAGGGGTAGATTTTCAGCTGGGTCATGTGAGGTTGTGGGTCTGTGGGTTAGACCTGGAAGTCCATAAGTTAATGATCTAGCACATAGGAATCACCTGGGGAGATTGTTAAAAGGCAGATTCTGATCGGTAGGTTAGGGATGAGGCTTGAAATTCTGCATTTCTAACAAGTTCCCAGGAGATGCTGATGGACCACATTTTGAATAGCAACGATCTGCATCACCAGATATTCTAAAACAGAAGAGGGAAACAGGCATTCATTTGCAAACCATGTGAGTCCAACAGGCCAAATAATGAATCCAAAGGGAATAAAGGTGTTCTGAAGTGTTGGGCGTTTCTAGTTCAGAGCATCCCCGAGGCAGAGAAGAACTAGGCTTTGAGACAGCAGAATGGCCTTTTGAATGGCAGTGAACAGATCAGAGGGATTCATGACTGGTGATACTGGAGTGGGTAGATCAAGAGAGTGGGTAGCCAGAGAAGAGTGAGTGAAGGTTTTGACCTGGAGCAGTTCCCTCCAGCCGCTTTGGCCGTCACCTTCTGCCAGCAGCCTACTTGAGATGGAGTGGGAGCCAGATGAGACACCCAGTACTCTGCAGTCACAGACAGGACTTCAGAAACTGCAATAGATGTTTTTTGAGCACTCAAACATGAACAGCAGTTGTCAGAATTCCCATCTTTAGATAGTAGCAAATGATTCATACAGTTAATAAAAACCATTCAGCAATTTCATTGCCATGAAGTGTTTCATTTGAGTTTTGATTGTCCTAAATATCTTGCTAGTTAAATCCTGAATCAAAACTACAACTATGGGATTTGACATTTGAAGAGAGAATTTTGAAGTGAAATTATTCTCTAGAATTTCAGTATAATTTCTTTTAAAAAAATTAATTTATTTATTTAATTATTTATTTTTTGCTGTGTTGGGTCTTCGTTGCTGTGCGCAGGCTTCTCACTGTGGTGGCTTCTCTTGTTGTGGAGCACGGGCTCTAGGCACGCAGGCTCAGTAGTTGTGGCATGTGGGTTCAGTAGTAATGGCTCACGAGCTCTAGAGCACAAGCCCAGTAGTTGTGGCTCACGGGCTTAGTTGCTCCGCGGCACGTGGGATCTTCCCAGACCAGGGCTCAAACCCGTGTCCCCTGCATTGGCAGGCAGATTCTTAACCACTGTGCCACCAGGGAAGTCCCCTCAGTATAATTTCTTCAAAAGAAAATCTGGGGCTTCCCTGGTGGCGCAGTGGTTGAGAGTCCGCCTGCCGATGCAGGGGACGTGTCCCGATCCGGGAAGATCCCACATGCTGCGGAGCGGCTGGGCCCGCGAGCCATGGCCGCTGAGCCTGTGCGTCCGGAGCCTGTGCTCCGCAATGGGAGAGGCCACAACAGTGAGAGGCCGGCGTACTGCAAAAAAAAAGAAAATCTGTAGTTATTATATATGTATATGTATAACTGAATCACTTTGCTGTACACCTGAAACTAACAACAATGTAAATCAACTATACTCCAATAAAAAATTTTTTTAAAAAAGCAAAATCCATAGTGATTAGAAACAGTTGAATTTACTGTTTGTTGAGCCCTCTCTTTAATGACATTAAGTATCTTGGTCATGTTATATTTCAAATATGTCTTGACTTCTGCATGAATAACTCTTGTAGTCAACTTTTGTGTCACACACATCTGGCATTGAATTCAGATCCTGCCACCTGATTCCTGGGATTCCATGGGGAACTGTTTAACTTTTCTGAGCCTCGTTTCTTTATCTGTAAACTATTGATAATAACTTGCTGACTCAAAAAAAATGTACAATGTGAGAGTTGCGAGTTAAGTTTTATTTGGGGCAAAATGAGGAGTTCAGCCCAGGAGACAGCATTTCAGATAGCTCTGAGAAACTGCTCCAAAGAGGTAGGGGGAAGGTAAGTGTATAGTGATCTTAGTGAAGGGGGAGTACATGCAGTCAAGCCCATATTTTTGCAGAAGGTTTCTGCTGGTCACGAGGAGCAGATGTCACCATGAAGGAATTTAATGCTTTTCTAGATATGAGGAGATGCAAGAATTGGGCTCATAAAATCAGCTCCTGAAAATATCTATCTGAAGACCTGTTCTGCCAGTTTTTCCAGAACACAGAGTGCCTCATTTCTGCTCTGAGCCCTGAAGTCCCTTCAGGGTGTGTTGAAGGTCAGCAGCTGTAACAGCACCTGATTTAATCCTTGTAGAGGTAGATGGCAAGTGCCCATGGCAAGTGCCAATTTGTAGTTGACAATCTCATTGTGTTAATGATGGGCTAACAGTAATATGTTTAAAGAACATTACATAGAGTAGTTCCTCAATAAATGTTAGGTGTATTTTTATATTTGTGGTACAAATTTGAAATCACTCTTGTTTCAGCATTTAGAGTGAACCAAAGATGGGCAATAACAAGTGTTGGAGAGGATGTGGAGAGACTGGAACCCACATACATCGCTGGTGGGGTTTTAATATGACGCAGCCCCTTTGGAAAACAGTTTGGCATTTTCTTAAAATGTTAAAGATAGATTTACCATCTGACTCAGAAAGTCTACTTTTAGGAATCTACCCAAGGGAAATGAAAATATGTCCCCGTAAAGGCTTGTACTCAAATGTTCATAACAGCATTATTCCTAGTAGCCAAAACAAAACAAAAGTCCATCAACTGGTGAATGAATAAACAAATTATAATATATCTAGAAACTGTTTGGCAATAAGAAGGAACGAAGTACTGATATATGCTACAGCATGGATGAACCTCAAAAACAATATTCTAGGTGAAAGGAGCTGGGCACAAAAGACCACATATTATATGATTCCATGTATATGGAATTCCCATAAAAGGCAAATCTGTAGAGACAACAGTGGATTAGGAGTAGAGTGGGGCTGGTGGGGGGTGACTGCAGATGGGCTTGAGGTGTCTCTTTGGGATGATGGCAGTGGTCTACAATTAGATAGTGATAGCTGCACAGCTTTGAAAACCTACCCAAAATCGTTGCACTGTACTCTTTAACAGGTGAATTTGAAACTGAGTCCCAGTAGAGCTGAGTTTCTCTGCCCAGTTTATGATTAACCTCTATCCAAAACTTTATTCTTTCTTGTCCCACACTTGTTCCCCCTCAAGATTGAGGAGCATCAAAGAAAAAACAGAGCTGGACCCTGCAGGGCCCTCCCAGGTTCAAAAGTGTTTCCCTGCCCCAGTTTTTTGTTTGTAGGCCTTCCCTAAGTTCCAAAGGGGATATTCAGACATCTGAATTAGGGAAGTGAGGGAATGCAGAAACAAGGGAAAAGCAGTCAAGAAACTGTAGTGCAGTGATGGTCAGAGTCCTAGTTCCTCCTCAAGGGATACATATAACAGTCTGATACACAGCTCTGCGTTCTTCTGTAGGAACTAAGGTCCCCATCCAGGTGGAGGATGGTCACTACATGCTGAGCACAAGCACTAGCCCCCAGACTGGTTGGAACCAGAAGGCTGATGATTGAGATTCCTGGAACCCTGTTACCTCCCACCAACCAATCAGAGAAAGGTCACACACCCTGCAGCCCTCCCCCGCAAATTTGGTTTTGAAAACCCTTCCCTGAAAGCCACTGGGGAGTTCTGGTCTTCTGAGCATGAGCCACGCATACTCCTTGCTCAGCCCAGCAATAAACCTTTCTCTGCTCCAGACTCAGAAGTTTCGGTTTGTTTGGCCTCACAGTGCGTCAGGCACACGAACATGGGTTTGGCAACAAATTCCATAGCATGTAAATGACAACTCAGTAATGCTGTTTTTCAAAATAGTGAACTGTGTTCATTTTTTAAGATGTTGATTATTTCTGTGTAGATTCTCATTGTTGTACGAGGAAGACAATCACCGAAATACTGTTTCACTTTCTGAAATGTGTTGGATTCTCCAAGCCATCATGAATGCCTCAGCTTTCTCAATTCAGTGGGCAGGCTTCACCCTGTAACTAATAGCCTGTGGGCACTGGCTGAGGATCCTAACATCTGAAAACAATAGAAAGTTCAGTCCTTAAATGCAAATCAATAGTGCTGGCTGATGATTCCCCATGAGTGAAAAGAGATTTGTAAGATGGAGTGGCTTCACTCTAGCCATTAAACTTCTCATTCACCGGTTCTTCATTAAATGCCTGTCTTAAGCAGGGCGATTGAATCTAAGATATCAGACAATTTTGAATTATGGGGATCAACGGCTCCTCCACTGCTGGGCTTGGGCACAGGTTAAAAGGAACTGAATTCAATATTCCCCAGAAAATGATGTAAGGAGAGGTAGTAGGCAGCACCTGGAAGATACCATCTTAGAGAGAACTTTTGCCATAGATGAGGTTATAGAAGCACAGATATATTCGAGAAGATGCCCCAAGTCCCATGTGTTAAAATGCTGCGGACCTCACTCAAGCATCAGATTTAAGAACTAAGTGTATGTGTGTTTATGCGTGTGTGTGTGTGTGTGTGTGTGTGTGTGTATGTGTGTGAATGCTCTGGCCTTACTTTTTGTTTGTTTGGTTTTTTTTTGGCTGCACTGCGAGGCTTGTGGGATCTTAGTTTCCTGACCAGGGATGGAACCCAGGCCCCTGGCAGTGAGAGCCCCAAGTCCTAACCACTGGACCGCCAGGGAATTCCCCTGGCCTTAGTTTTTGAAAATAGGAATTGCTTGACAAATGGTTATAGGACCATGTCGTACCATCATAAAGAAATAAATAGCAAATGCAGGGACTTGCATTTGGCTGATTTTTTGGAAGCTCTCGCTGTGGAGATGTACCCTGCACACCCTCTGGGCAGACAGTTAGGGGTGGCTGGGCTCACACATGCACTCCCCTCGGACTTCTTTGAAGACCTGAGGAGTCAATGGGAAGAGAAGGGGTCTCAAAGTTGCTTCCAAAACAACAACAGTCAGAAAGAACTCTTGTTTCTCAGTGTCTATGACAAGGATCATTGGTATAAAAATCAGTGTATGGTCGGAGGGGGGGCCTAGACTAGGGGTCTTTTACTAAAAAATTAGAAACTTGAGTACTCTGCCACACTCTGTTGCTGGGGAAACAACAGTGAGTAAAAGAGACCAAGATCCCTGCTTCATGGAGTTTTCCTACTACTAAACTCTTCTCCAAGAGTGGGCCCTGGACCAATAGCATCTTCGTTACTTGAGTAGTTAGCAGAAATGTACATTTTTAGACCTCCACAGTGGACCAGCTTAAAAATCAGAAACTTTGGGGATGCCGTCTGACAATACAAATTGTAACAATCCTTCTAGGTGTTGATGCATTGATAGTGTTTGAGAAGCACTCTTCACCAGCAGGGTTTCTTAGCCTTGGCACTACTGACATTTGGGGCTGGATAATTCTTTGACATTTGGAGGCTGTCCTGTGCACGGTAGGCTCTTTAGCACACAGGATGCCAAGTAGCTCCTTTACCCCAGTTCTGACAATTAAAAAAAAATGTCTTCAGATAGTGGGTACAGTTCCCTGGAGGGCAGGAGAATCCCGGATGAGAAGCAGTGCCTTAGGGCAAGGCTGTTCAAATGGCGGGCTGAGCATCCCTTCCATCAAATCTCTGGGGCAGGAATGAGGAATCTGTGTTCTCAAAAGTCCTTCTGGTGATTTTGATGCTGCTACGTTTTGAGAAGCACCTGGAGACATAGGCCATAAGCAATTACGTGTATACACACATGTAAATCCCTCAGAGTGCTTGCTGTCCTGCTCCTAGCATTTGTAAGATGGAGTGTCTTCACTTTATCCATTCCATGCCGTGCTTTGGAAGGACAGGAAAGACAAGGAAGGAGGCCAGGGTGTTCTGGGGGAGGGGAAGGGTATCATTTTAAAAAATATGGTTGTGGACTTCCCTGGTGGCGCAGTGGTTGAGAGTCCGCCTGCCGATGCAGGGGACGCGGGTTCGTGCCCCGGTCTGGGAAGATCCCACATGCCGCATAGCGGCTGGGCCCGTGAGCCATGGCCGCTGAGCCTGTGCATCCGGAGCCTGTGCTCCGCAACGGGAGAGGCCACAACGGTGAGAGGCCCGCACACCGCAAAAAATAAATAAAAATAAATAAAAAAATAAAAAATATGGTTGTGAAAGGTCTCACTGAGAAGGTGATGCTTGATCAAAGGCTGAAGGAAGTGAAGGAGTACATCCAGCGATGATGGGGAAGAACCCTTCAGGCATAGAGAAGAGAAACAGCAAAGGTCCTGGGGCAGGTGGTATATGTCCAGTAGGTTCGCAGGACAGTAAGTAGCCTGGAGTGACGGTAGAGGGAACTAGGACTAAAGCAGTTAGGAAGAAGGTGAGAGTAATGATGAATGAGTGGATGATGAACTTTCCTGTTTCTGGACTGGACTTCTGCACATACTAGCGAGTGTTTTTGAGTATATTCTGTGGTCTTTCTTTTTTTTAATAAATAAATTTATTTATTTATTTAGCTGCGTTGGGTCTTTGTTGCAGTGCGTGGGCTTCTCATCACGGTGTCTTCTCTTGTTGCAGAGCACCAGCTCTAGGCACGCGGGCTTCAGTAACTGTGGCATGTGAGCTTAGTAGTTGTGGCTCGTGGGCTCTAGAGCACAGGCTCAGTAGTTGTGGCGCACGGGCTTAGTTGTTCCACAGCATGTGGGATCTTCCCTGACCAGGACTCGAACCCATGTCCCCTGCATTGGCAGGCGGATTCTTAACCACTGCGCCACCAGGGAAGTCCCCTGTATGTCTTTGGAGAAATGTGTCTTTAGATCTTCTGCCCATCAAATAATTCTTGAATATGTACGATGTATTGAGAATCTTCATTCTTATATATTTATTTGTATCCCAGTCCCCACTTAATTACTTGAAATGCCCTACCAGCAGAATTTTCCAGGTGTGAAAATGAACACATGAGGTTCCAAAGGCCTTCCCAAGGGGGAGGCCAGGTGGTAGACCTACTATGGGATGCTCAGGGAATTACACTGAGGGGCTTTTAACTTCATGGTGGGGCTTCTTGGGTTGAACATTCAGGAGACTACTCAGAGGGAACTAATTCCTTTTCCTTTTTGGTTTGTTCAAGCCAATCAGTAATGTTAAGGCATAGAAACACTTTTTGCTCCATTCTGTGATGAAAGTAACTCTGAGGTAAGTAAGGTCTTATGTCCCCCGTGGTGTCCTTGAAGTTGGTTAAAGTCATCCAAGGCAAAATATTCCTTGATTGCTTGTACCCAGTTATCTAAGGGTTTTTTTGTTTGTTTGTTTTTGCACTGAACTCACCTCTCTCTGAAGATGACCTATGTCATTGTGCTTTGGTAACTTAATATGAGAACCTTGAACTTCTGTAGCTTCTTCCCTCCTAAATGCCCAGTGTTTAGGGCCATTTTCAGTCCTTAAAAATAGATCATTCTTCAGCATGTTATTTGGTTAACATGTTGGTTATTTGGTTATTTATAATAACATCTGGTTATTTTGCTCAACCTTATTTGCCTTAGGGAACCTCAGAGATTAAATCTTACCACGTCTTCACAGGGCAGTGGTTTAAGCGGCTAGGTTTTTCTGCCTTAATTTCCCCTCTGTGAGTTCAAGAGGTCAGACATGGTTTGCGGCAACACTTAAGGAGTCTGTATCCTGAGAAAGCAATAGGATTAGTTGGTTTGAGTCCCTTCTTTTTTTTTCCTACATTGAAATGATGTGGCGGGCGAGTGTCAGGATGAGTTTTAAATTGATTTATTTGGTTGAGAAAAACGCACCAAGGCTGAAGATTTAGAAAATGCCTTCTCGTTATTTAGTTGCTGAGCTAGACCGAATAGTTCATGATGATGGCCAAGAGTGGAAATGAAAGCACCCAAACAGTTTTGTCCACTCAGTTCACTTCTATATCATAAGTATTATAAATTAATTACACTAATCAGTAAGATATGCACACAAGCAATTTAAGGAAGTCAAAAAATCAAGGGTGTTTATCTTATAACGGGGTTGTCATTACTTTTAATTACTTCTCAGAGCAGACCCATGAAACATTTACATACCCCTCCCCACATTGCACAGGTCAGAGGAATGAAGATTAAAGGTATTTGGGTCTGGTTCGAACCAAACCTGGTCACCATCCAGGAGCAGGCTCAACATAGGCACCACATTTTCCCCACTGCTTGTCCACCAAGAAGCATCTTGAATTAAAGTTGTCCTAGGATTGTCAGAAAAATTACAGAAGGCCCAGTTAAATTTGAATTTCAGATACTCAACAAATACATATTTAGTGTACATATATTCCATGCACCGTTTGGGATATACTTATATTTGGGGACATATTTATGCTAAAAATATATTTGTTGCTTATCAGAAATTCAAATTTAACCAGGCGTCCTGTGTTTATTTGTTAAATCTGACAGCCCTAGTTGCTTCTGTCTGGACTAATGCCATTGGATTTTAGGAATGTCCAGTTGTGATCATTCAACCTCAAACCAAGAGTATCTCAGAGAAAGTTGTTTGGCTTTTCTACCAGAAGAGCATTAAGGAAACTGAATTATATTCTTTAAATGAAAGATAATATGGAAGCCAAGACTTTTTTTTTTTTTTGGAAAAGCTATGATTGGAAGCCACTGTCATGTTTCCCTAAGATGACGAGGCAGTAATTAGGGGTATTTCTCAGTAGACCCTAGGGCTTTTCTGTTGTGTAAAAAATGAAGAAACCCAAAAGATCACCACATGTCTCCTTTTCTTCTTTAAATCCCCATGGGTCTGAATTATAGCAGAACGTCTATCCGGTCTCCTTTCACTTTGCTCTTGGGTCAAAGGTCCATCCTAGTGATGAACCTTTTGCCTGCCTGAGAACCGTAGCTCACACCAGTTCATAGCAAGCCCAGTTCAAGAGGCCTGCACCCCATCACTCCGTTTCCTCCCTCTTGATGGTCACACCTTCAGTGGAGATGTTTCAGGTTTGCTTAAGATTTAGCCAAGGAGCTCGTTGGTTCCTCTTCATTGTGAGAAGGATAAGCATCCGCATCATGGAAAGAGGAGGTATTGGGAAGAAGCAGGCAAAAACTCTGAATCATCAAATTTAATTTCTTTTTCTGCACCGTGCTGCTTAAGACTGCTAGATGAAGCTGTTTGCTATTGCAGGATCCAGAATAGCATCATAACTATGAACTGAATTTCTCTTACAACTGCCACGCAGTCGGAATAAACAGTTACACATTGGAATGGCTTCAGGCGTCCTCTTACCGTCCTCACCTGGGAGGTAAACGGAACGTCCTAGAGCAGGTCTCTCACATTAGAGCATTCTGGTCTCCAACCACTGTATTCTGGCCGTTCTAAGTGGGATTTAGAATTCTAAATCTTTCTGGTTTACAAAATCCTAAATTCAACTAATATCAGTATGCTTTGCTATATCATTAAACTTTCCCAGGGTGAATTAGGCACAGATATAACATGAACTTTATATACTTTGTGCTGGGGATAGGGGACTCAGAAGTATAGATCAGATGTTTGTAAACTTTTTCTGTAAGGGACTAGATAGTAAATATTTTAGGTTTTGAGGGTCATATGGTCTCTGTCATACTAAGCTATGCCACAGTAGAAGGAAATCAGCCCAAGACAATATGTAAATGAATGTGTCATGTTCCAATAACACTTTATTTATAGACATATTGAAATCCGAAGTCTATATTTTCAGGTGTCATGAAATATTTCCTCCCTCCCTTCTCTCTCTCTCTCTCTCTCTCTCTCTCTCTCTCTTTTCCCAGCTCAAAGCCTGGGAATACAAACAAAAACAAACAGGTAGAGCTCTGAATTTGCGACCCAGCAATCCCACTACTGGGCATATACCCTGAGAAAACCATAATTCAAAAAGAGTCATGTACCAAAATGTTCATTGCAGCTCTATTTACAATAGCCCGGAGATGGAAACAACCTAAGTGTCCATCATTGGATGAATGGATAGAGAAGATGTGGCACATATATACAATGGAATATTACTCAGCCATAAAAAGAAACGAAATTGAGTTATCTGTACTGAAAGGATGGACCTAGAGTCTGTCATACAGAGTGAAGTAAATCAGAAAGAGAAAAACAAATACTGAATGAACACATATATATGAAATCTAAGAAGAAAAAAAAATGTCATGAAGAACCTAGGGGTAAGACAGGAATATAGACACAGATGTAGAGAATGGACTTGAGGACACGGAGAGGGGGAAGGGTAAGCTGGGACAAAGTGAGAGAGTGGTATGGACATATATACACTACCAAATGTAAAATAGATAGCTAGTGGGAAGCAGCCGCATAGCACAGGGAGATCAGCTCGGTGCTTTGTGACCACCTAGAGGGGTGGGATAGGGAGGGTGGAAGGGGGACGCAAGAGGGAGGAGATATGGGGATATATGTATATGTATAGCTGATTCACTCTGTTATAAAGCAGAAACTAACACACCATTGTAAAGCAATTATACTCCAATAAGGATGTTAAAAAAAAAAAGAAAGCAAGACAAGTTCTCCTGCAAATCTCTACTGAGTTTGTACTCATTAACACTGCAGAGACCTTATTATCTGCTCCTGTCATAGGAATGCTTTCCCAAAGAGAACTGGGCTCACATCAGGGGAGTGAGGGCCTCAGAGGGTCAGACAACACATCCTCACCCTGCCTCCGGGAGAAGGAAGGGGTGTCAGATATGGCAGACACCCAGTGCGTGCATCCTGGATGCTGGTTCTGTGTGATCCAGGACAAACGTCGAGCACCTGAGCCATCTCCTTCCCAGCCAGTGGCCTTTCACCCACATCCCCCCTCTTGCAGCCTTTTTTGAGCTCGTTAACTGGTTAGCAGGACTTGAGGGAGTTTTAAGACTGGTGGCTGCTCTTCAGCAGGTCATGGGGCAGAGGGTTCTTTATATTCTGTGTCTACTGCTTTCCTGTGATTAAAGCATTTTGTTTCAAACACTTGGCAAGGAGTGTTTGAACATGGATGTGCCCCAGTGTAGGCAAACCCAAGTGTAAGAAACTAACAAACCCATGCGTCCCCGTCCCTTGATTCTCTACACATGCCTGCATAGATACACAAGTAAGTTGGGCCATGATCATTGAAAAAATAATTCTTTTTTTAAAAAAATTTTTTAAATTTATTTTGTTTGGCTGTGGTGTGTCTTCGTTGCTGTGTGTGGGCTTTCTCTAGTTGCAGTGAACAGGGGCTACTCTTCACTGCGGTCCGTGGGCTTCTTTCTCATTGCGGTGGCTTCTCTTGTTGCGAAGCATGGGCTCTAGGCGCATGGGCTCAGTAGTTGTGGCTCGTGGGCTCTGGAGTGCAGGCTCAATAGTTGTGGCGCACGGGCTTAGTTGCTCCGCGGCATGTGGGATCCTCCCAGACCAGGGCTCGATCCTGTGTCCCCTGTATTGGCAGGCAGATTCTTAACCACTGCACCACCAGGGAAGTCCCGAAAAAATAATTCTTTACAAAAGAAATAGTTGCAAGTGATCCTTAGATAATGTTTCCTTAAAATTGTTCCAAGCTTTCTCTATTATTTTGTTATGACAGCCTTTGAAACTCATATGCATGGAATTGTAAGGGACGTGTGTAGGGGACTCCATCCCTGAACTGACTTCCTGAAGCAGAGGTCACAGTGTGAGCATGGCCCCCTCCTTTCTCCTTGCTGCCCCTAACTCAGGGTCAGGAGCATTTGGTGGGAATGGATCTGAGAGCAGGGCTTGGGTTGTCTGGACACTTATTGCCATCCTTTGGAAAATGCTCAGTGTGCCAGACCTTAATAAAAGACAGAGTCATCTTCTGTTGTGGGTATATTTTTCATGTCTTATCCAGAATTCATAGTCAAATTTATTTTACATTTGACAGATATTTATCTCATACCCTTATTGATACAGAGAGGTACTTCCCAAATGTTTTATTCTTCTATGCTCTTAAAAGTTATTGAGGATCTCAGAGTTCTTTTGGATGAGGGTTATAGCTATTGATATTTACGTTATTAGAAACAAAAAAGCACATATTAGAGATATGTGCTTCTTGCTTTATTTAAAATATAAGCCTATTACGTGGTAACACAAATAGCACTTTTTTTATGAAAAATGATAGGCAAAAAGACTAGTAGAAGTATAGCATTTTCCTACATTTTTGCAAGTCTCTTTAATGTCTGGCTTAATAGAAGATAGCTAGATTTGCACGTCTACTTATGCGTTCAAGCTGTTGTGATATCCCATGTCATGACAGGCTCTGGAAACTGCAGTGTACACATATGTGAGCACAAGAGTGAGAAGGCCACTGGGGTCTTAATATTACTACGAGATTAGTCTTGACTTCATGGATGTCCTGCAGGGGTCCCCACCAGGACTTGCTAGATTACAGTTTGAGAACTTCTGATACAGCAGGACACCCCCAAAAAAGGTCTTTATCATTCCTTCAGTAAAACTTAATCACTGTCCTGTTGACCAGGCATAAACTTATCATTGTGATTGTGTTTTTGAAGTTGTGGCCTAAAGATGGTTGTCACCTGAACACTTTTAAAAATGTAAGTGAACGTGTCAAAATTAGCACCACTACCTATGTAGGACCTACATTGCTCTTCATAACTTAGAAAGGGTTGGCTGAAATTAAGAGAAATAAAGGAGAAGAAGAATTGTTGCTGGTGACCCACATTGCCCGTTAGGTTTGGGGTTTGTGTGTTTTGGGTTTTGTTTTTTTGCACTCTGGTTATAGATTTGTCTTTATTCAGTCATCAAGTGTTTCTTGAGTGCTACTAAAGACCGAAGTGATTGAACAATCTAAGGCAGAAAATTACAGTCTTGTGGCTTTTCATCTTTCAAATGAGAAAATGAAGGTGCAGAAAGGTTAGAGGTTACCCAAGGTTACCTAGCAAGGAGTAACTGCCCTTGAAATAGAAAAAAGATCTCCTTTTAATATGATATTGTGTTTTACCTGTGTTACCTGCCCTTGGACAGCTTAGAGTCTCAAACCGAATATAATTGTGAACTAAACCGTGGAATAGAGATTCCAAAGGTGTTCTTTTATCTCCAGGGAGACTCATGAAGGCTGGAATCAGCTGAGAAAAATACTGGGTGGGGCTGCAGTAAAATTGAGGCACCCTTTGAAAAGCAGAGAGGGATTGGACCGGAGCAGGATAATCTCAGTGGGAGGATGAACTTGGGAAAAGGAACAGAGGCCGGGAAGGAGAAGAGCCTCGTGACTAGGAAGGGATCTCTCTGAAAAAGGAGAGAGGAGGCTGCTGGATGGGGTGGTGGCCGCCACACCCTCTCCGAATCCGAGACTCCTTCGTGGGACGTCTCGTCTCACGGGGGCTTCAGATAAATGGCTTATCGACAGAGCCACGCTAACAGAGCTTTACAAGGCTTCCACCTAAGACTCTGGTCATTTCCCTTCACGGATGAACCAGCCCAGCTAACCAGCCACAGATGTTTTGTTTATAACCGGAGGAATTCGTGTGAGCTCGGTGATGACATTTCCTTGTCCATAAAATGCTGAGAGTTAAACAGATACTGTGTGAAACACGTGGAGTCTTTATCTGGAGAGGTAGTTCTTAAGTGGAACGGTTTAATGGTCATTTAGCACGATAGGCCTTCAGAGTGTAATATCATTTGCCTGCCAGTTAAAATGTACACTTCTCGGTGGGAAGTCAAAGACCATGTCAGCTTAACTTGGGTTAGATGAAAGAAAGCATCAAGAAGTGAAAGCCGGAATAGAGGTTGGGGAATAGAATCTCCCGTGCTCTTCGCCTGTTCATAAATACAGTGTCATTAGAGAACACCACTAATTCTGACTAATCGGGGGAAATAACGCTCTGAATTGGTGAAAAGTTTGATTCATTTTTAAAGAACTGTGGCTTTGTTATCTTCCCCACTTTCCTCATAATATCTTTCTTTTTTTTTTTCTGTTTTCTTTTTTTTAATTGAAGTGTAGTGGATTTACAATGTTGTGTTCGTTTCAGGTGTACAGCAAAGTGATTCAGTTTGCTGAGTATGTATATATATATATATATATATATATATATATATATATCCTTTTTCGTAATCTTTTCCCTTACAAGTTATTACGAACTATTGAATATAGTTCCCTGTGCTCTATGGTAGGTCCTTGTTGTTTATCTACTTGATATATAGTAGTGTATATCTGTTAATCCCAAATTTCCATTTTATCCCCCCCTCCCCTTTCCCCTTTGGTAGCAGAGATAGACCCACAGACATAGAATACCTTTCTAATCTTACTTGATAGCTTTACTTCCTACTTTGTTGATAAAATTGAAATTATCAAAAATAAAACAGCTGAACTTCTTGCCCCTCCTGAGACCTCTGTCTCCATTCTTCCTGCAGGTGCATGGGGAAGGGGTGCGCTTCTTCCTGTTTTGGGCAGTCCCTCCGCCTAGGCTGTTGGTGCCACCCTTTCCCATTCCTCAAGGACCTCGATCCTTCCAGTGTTCCCCTCTCTCCTATTCTCTTCCCTGTCTCGGCTTGGGATTTTTTGTCTTCTCTTAGAAAGGGAGAACTGTTTCATCAGTTTTTGCTCCCCTCTCCTCCTTTACTGCTGCCACTTTGAAGGTATTCACTGCCCCCTGCCCTCCCCCCTCCCCCCATGCCCCAGTGCTTACCTGTGAGTTGCGCACGTGATGCCCGCAGGCATGATGGCGTCTCCGCAATGCATACACCACTGCGAGGGCTGGGACCCATCATCGCCACCTTCTCTCCTCCTATGACGTCAGGCCCCTATCCTTCCTGGTGTTTTCTCTTCCTATGCTGTCCGGTGACGGAGGTCCTCTGGATGCCGTCGTGGCATCTTCCCTGCTTGTGCCTCACGTGCTTCGTGGGCAGTGTCGTTTGCACCCACCTTTTAAATAAGCCTCCTACCCTGACTTTTAAATCTGTATCTTAAAGCTGTTTCCTTCAAGCTTGCAAATTGCTCATTACTGCCCCAAGCTCACCATCTCAAACCCAGACTTAGTTTACCCTTCAGCCTTGTTCCTTCTTATTGAGTGCCTCAGCCACTGGCATCAGTATCCCCAAGCAAGGGTCCACAAACTATGGCCAGTTGGCCGAATCCAGCCTGCATGTGGTTTTGTAAATGATGACACATTTCGAGGTGTGTTTTGAAAGGGGCCCTGTGGCCTGCGAAACGTAAAATATTTACTATCCGACCTTTTACAGGAGTTTATCAACTCCTGTGCCAGAGCCGCAACATCATTTGAAGGGCTTGTGAAAGCAGGTTGCTGGGTTCTGCCTCCAGAGTTTTTGATTCAGGGGCCTGAGAATTTGCATTTCTAACAAGTTCCCAAGGGATGCTGGTCCATGAACCACGCTTTGAAGAGACTCATAGAATAGTGTTCTCAATCACTGTCATTCACTTCTATCTCCTAAATAGGTATTAAATCTCTCCTTTCCTCTCCATCACGTCTATTCGATGAAAAGATTTTTCAGAAATACACATCTATCTGTAACACGACAAGTTCTTAGAGCCGTCTGCCTACCTACAGATATGTTTCATCAACTTGAGTAAGTTATGGGTCCCAAGAAAATGACAGCGATGACGACCACATAACATCAGTATGAGCTATTTCTATTTTGTGCCAAGCACTTCAGCATGAACTCACTGAATTCTCACAGTGACCCAGTGTGGTAGGAACTTTGATGGTCCCCATTTTCCAGATGAGCAAACTGAGGTTCGATGACAATGTCATACAGCAGGAAGGTGGTAGAATGAGAATTTGAAGAGAATTTGAACCCAAGCAGTCTGTCTGCAGAGCCCATGCTACACTGAGGCTCTCATAGCCCTACTCCCTCCACCACCCCCTCCCTGGTTGATTTTATTTTTATCATACATTAGGTTAATACATACAATTGTAAACCTAGATATATTCTCCTGTGCAACTATAAAACCAGACCAGAGTGAATACAAAGATACAATTCCGATAAAATCTAAGTTCACATAAAATTGGTATGACACATGATAATACTGAGTATTAAATTGTCTTTTGCAACATGAATTGGTATTGGTTTGCCTTCTTTTGAGGTTCTTGTGAGTTTGGTCTGACTTGCGTAGCCCGAGGCAGTTTCTATCTATTACGCTTCTCTTTTTGAAACTCCTGTGAAACCTTCCTTTTTATACCTGAATGGGCCAAATATTAAGATGACCACTTTTCCCCTCCTTAAACTATTTCTAGATAGTATAACTTGCCCCTAACACACTCAAAAGAAAAACATTGGTCCTGAGTTCCATAGGGACTCTGGGTTTTCAGGTGGTTAGCAGACCCCAACTGGAGGAACACTGTCCCCTAGGATGAAGTCTTATTCCTGTGCTGATGTTCAAGGCCGTTCATGCCAGATCCCCGCCTACCTCTCCTCTTTTCATCCCCTTCTATTTTCTCATACTTCTTGTTTCATCAATACTCAACTGCCTGTAAGTCCAGGTACTCAATGAACTGTTTCGTTCCTTAGGCCTTTGTATGAAATTTTCCACTGCATGACTCACTCTTCCAATTCTCAAGTCCACCTCTCAAATCCACTCTACCCCAACTCCTATTCATCCTTTAAAACCTACTCCAGCATAGCCATCTCGTAAACCATCAGTCTGATGTTTGTATAGGGAAACCAGCTCCTGACGCATTGTGATGGAGGTCAAGGCCCTTGTGAGTTGCCTCTTCTCCTGCATCGTGCTTCAAGATGAATTCCACAATGTCCCCCAGTGTGGCTTCAGAAATAGACACTGTGGGGAAAGGTAGAACTTACAGAGTCGCAAGAGGAGGGGCCATGTGGGATCTCGACCTCCCTCACCCACCCAGATGTGCTGTGGGTCACAGTTCTGTTCCAAATGCAGAGGATTCTTCCCTGTTGTGCTTCCTTTTCCAGAGGAAGCTGACAGACAGCCTTCTCAGGGAAGAATAACCAGAAAAGCTGAGCACCAGGCAGACTGGGTTTGGGGGCAGCAGCTATTCAGAGTGGTCTTGGAAAGCCAGCTGCCCACAGCCTGGAAACCCTAAAGCCCCAGGGAAGCTGCCTATTCCTCCCGTGTACAGGGAAGGGAGCATGACAAGGTCAGGCCAGTGGTGTCACTGGAAGCTGATTTGGGGTGCACTCCCCTTCCTGGCACCAGGGGAGCTGGCTCAGTGTCCAGGCAACTCAGAACGGGGCCTCAGGACCCTTTTCAGATGTGTTTGCTCACAGTATTCGGGTCCTGCTATGTCTTTAGGGGTTCATTAAGTTGAAAAATCAACTTTGAGAATTCCCTCAAGAAAAGTCTACAAAAAGACCAAGTGAATGAGTATAGACTTGGGACACTTCTATTGACTGCCATTACAATCAACTCTACCACTGGGCAAATTTCCAAGTCAAGTGTCAAATAAGGATTCCCATTGGGATCAAAGTACTCACTGTGAGAGTACATACAGGTGCCTGTTAAAGTGATCTGTGTTTGAGACAATTCATCCCTACTGAGGAAAATGCAATTCCCTATCTCTGGATGGGTTGCAGAGAAAATGGGGCTAGGTATCTGTGTTGTAAGAACTACCAAATTACAATAATTTTGATGGGCTGAGTTAGCACTCAAAATCCAATCTCTTCAATGATGATTCACTGAAACAGTATTAAATGCATGTGTTACATGTGGGTGTTAGCCTTTTTTAAGATACAGCCTGATGATATTGTCTAGATGTGGAAAATCTAGGTTTTTGAGAGCAAAAGAATTCATTTAATACACAACAAGAACAGAAGACACTTCAGAAACACATCTATAAAAAATGATGCTAAACTTAGTTTAATCCATTTATAAGGCTGATAAGGCTTTTAACAAGTGAATCATTGTCAAAATACTTCCTATGTTAACTCCATTTGTGGCTACTTTCTGTTTCTATGAAGCAAGAAATCAACACTTCATGTTATATTTCCCTTTTGTCCAAGAAACGGAATGATCCTTAATAAGGCATAGCCCTTTATTCACTCATGTAAATGTTGTTTTAAATGTCTTACATTAAATATACAATTAAAAGTGCAAATTTTTGCAATTATTTGCATATGTGAGTTTTTATATAATATTGTTTCCTGGGTTGTTTTAGAAATCTGATGAACTTTGTCATCTGTGTGAAGTAGTGGAAAAGTGAAAATGTTGGAAAAATATGTTGATCTTAACAGGAGGTGCAAAGTACATGTTTAGAGTTTAGAATACATGGCTTTTGCACAAATAAGAAATTTACTTAAACCAACTAAAATCATGCTTCACAATCCTTAGAAATTTGAGTTTAACCCTTATTTTCTTTTGATTAAGTAATTATAACGTGTCCAAATGTTAAACATTTAGAGGATAGAGAAAAAAATACAAAGGAGAAGACAAATCACTCACAAAACATTCCAGCTTTCTAAAATATACACATACTTGTTAATGTATTCCTTCCTCTAAATTAGAATCATACTGCAAGTCAACAGTTCTCTAAGCAAGAACGTTTCCTGTCATTGAATATTCTTTGAAATTGTGATTTTTTAAAAAAAAATGTCTGCATAATATTCTATCATATAGAAGTACAGTAACACAGAGGCTTTCCAGGCAGGGTGGGTGGGAACTACTCTCAGCCTCAGCTCTGAATTAATTCCCCCCACCTGGGCGATAGCACAGGAACCCTCCACATGATTCTGGATTTTCTCGGGAGGCTGTCAGCCCTGCCCACCCACCTCTCAGTTCCTGTGCTGTTGGCCACACAGCTTCCAGGTGTCAGCTCCTCTGGTGAGACGGGGCTGGGAGATGCTGTCCTCAGCTCCCTGCCTGGGTGGACAAATCAGGCTCTAGGGCTGGCAGAAATCCTCGTTTGAGGGTCCCACCAAGTTCCCCGGTCAGAGTGCTGCAGCTGAGTGGAGCAACTGCTTGGGACTACTGCTCAGGTGCTGCAGAAAGCCTTCTTGGAATCTGACATGTTATCACTTTGGGACCATTGGCCAGCTACTCCTGACTGGCCACATGAAGGCTCAGACTGTCCCAGTCTCTGAACTGAAGAGAACCAACACTATTAGCATATCTCTCACCACCATGAATGCAAGGTATTTCAATGAAGAGTATCAGAAGGACATCTACAAATCCCAGACTGGCAAGTTCTGAGGAATGGTGGAATAACCCAATGTATCCGGGTGACCTTTGGAGACAGCTGAGACAGAGCTACAACAGGGCAGTGGCTGACACCCAACCCATAGCCCATCTTCTCCAACCGTTGGCTGACAGGGTCTTGGTGCTCTGGCTGACTCTCAGGCCTGAGCCTCTGAGGTGCGAGAGCCGAATTCAGGACGTTGGTCCACCAAGGACCTCCCGGATCCACGTAATGTCAATCGGTGAGAGCTCTCCGAGAGATCTCTATCTCAACGCTAAGACCCAGCTCCACTCAATGACAAGCAAGCTCCAGTACTGGACACCCCATGCCAAACAACTAGCAAGACAGGAACACAACTACACCTATTAGCAGAGAGGCTGCCTAAAATCACACTGAGTTCACAGACACCCCAAAACACTCCACCGGACACAGTCCTGCCCACCAGAAAGACAAGATCCAGCCTCACCCACCAGAACACAGGCACTAGTCTCCTCCACCAGGAAGCCTACACAACCAACTGAACCAACCTTACCCATGGGGGCAGACACCAAAAACAATGGGAACTATGAACCTGCAGCCTGCAAAGAGGAGACCCCAAAACACAGTAAGGTAAGGAAAAGGAGAAGAAAGAGAAATACACAGCAAATGAAGGAGCCAGGTAAAAACCCACCAGACCAAACAAATGAAGAGGAAATAGGCAGTCTACCTGAAAAATAATTTAGAGTAATGATAGTAAAGATGATCCAAAATCTCAGAAATACAATGGAGAAAATACAAGAAACCTTTAACAAGGACCTACAAGAACTAAAGAGAAAACAAAGAATGATGAACAACACAATAAATGAAATTAAAAATTCTCTAGAAGAAATCAATAGCAGTATACCTGAGGCAGAGAACGGATAAGTGACCTGGAAGATAAAACAGTGGAAATAACTACCACAGAGTGAATAAAGAAAAAAGAATGAAAAGAATTCAGGACAGTCTCAGAGACCTCTGGGACAACATTAAATGCACCAACATTCGAATTATAGGGGTCCCAGAAGAAGTAGAGAAAAAGAAAGGGACTGAGAAAATATCTGAAGAGATTATAGTTGAAAACTTCCCTAATATGGGAGAGGAAACAGTCAATCAAGTCCAGGAAGCACAGAGAGTCCCATACAGGATAAATTCAAGGAGAAACATGCCAAGACACATATTAATCAAACTAACAAAAATTAAATACAAAGAAAAAATATTAAAAGCAGCAAGGGAAAAGCAACAAATAACATACAAGGGAATCCCCATAAGGTTAACAGTTGATCTTTCAGCAGAAACTCTGCAAGGCAGAAGGGTGTGGCAGGACATATTTAAAGTGATGAAAGGGAAAAAACTACAACCAAGATTACTGTACCTAGCAAGGATCTCATTTAGATTTGACAGAGAAATTAAAACCTTTACAGTCAAGCAAAAGCTGAGAGAATTCAGCACCACCAAACCAGCTTTACAACAAATGCTAAAGGAACTTCTCTAGGCAAGAAACACAAGAGAAGGAAAAGACCAACATTAACAAACCCAAAACAATTAAGAAAATGGTAATAGGAACATACATATCAATAATCACCTTACATGTAAATGGATTAAATACTCCAACCAAAAGACACAGACTGGCTGAATGGATACAAAAACAAAACCCATATATATGCTGTCTACAAGAGACCCACTTCAGACCTTGGGAAACATACAGACTGAAAGTGAGGGGATGAAAAAAGACATTCCATGCAAATGGATATCAAAAGAAAGCTGAAGTAGCAATTTCCATATCAGACAAAATAGACTTTAAAATAAAGACTATTATAGGAGACAAAAAAGGACACTATATAATGATCAAGGGATCAATCCAAGAAGAAGATCTAACAATTGTACATATTTATGCACCCAACACAGGAGCACCTCAATACATAAGGCAAATGCTAACAGCCATAAAAGGGGAAATTGACAGTAACACGATAGTAGTAGGGGATTTTAACACCCCACTTTCACCTATGGACAGAACATCCAAAATGAAAATAAATAAGGAAACACAAGCTTTAAAAGACACATTGAACAAGATGGACTTAATTGATATTTATAGGACATTTCATCCAAAAACAAAAGAATAAAGTTTCTTCTCAAGTGCTCATGGAACATTCTCCAAGATAGATTATATCTTGAGTAACAAAGCCTTGGTAAATTTAAGAAAATTAAAATGGTACCAAGTATCTCTTCTGACCACAATGCTATAAGACTAGATATTGATTACAGGAAAAAAACTGTGAAAAATACAAACACATGGAGGTTAAACAATACACTACTAAATAACCAAGAGATCACTGAAGAAATCAAAGAGGAAATCAAAAATACCTAGAAATAAATGACAATGACCCAAAACATATGGGACGCAGCAAAAGCCGTTCTAAGAGGGGAGTTATAGCAGTACAATCCTACCTCAATAAACAAGAAAAGTCTCAAATAAACAACCTAACCTTACACCTAAAGCAATTAAAGAAATAAGAACCAAAAAAACCCCTAAGTTAGCAGAAGAAAAGAAATCATAAAGATCAGAAATAAATGAAAAAGAAATGAAAGAAACAGTAGCAAAGATCAATAAAACTAAAAGCTGGTTCTTTGAGAAGATAAACAAAATTGATAAACCATTAGCCAGACTCATCAAGAAAAAAAGGAATAAGACTCAAGTCAATAGAATTAGAAATGAAAAAGCAGAAGTAACAACGGACACTGCAGAAATGCAAAGGATCATGAGAGATTACTACAAGCAACTATATGCCAATAAAATGGACAACCTGGAAGAAATGGGCAAATTCTTAGAAAAGCACACCTTCTGAGACTGAACCAGGAGTAAATAGAAAATATAAACAGACCGATCACAAGCACTGAAATTGAAACTGTGATTAAAAATCTTCCAACAAACAAAAGCCCAGGACCAGATGGCTTCACAGGTGAATTCTATGAAACATTTAGAGAAGAGCTATTACCTACTATCCTTCTCAACTCTTCCAGAAGATACCAGAGGGAGGAACAACCCAAACTCATTCTACAAGGCCACCATCACCCTGATTTTTGACAGAGATATCACAAAAAAAAGAAAACTGCACGCCAATATCACTGATGAACATAGATGCAAAAATCCTCAACAAAATACTAGCAAACAGAATCCAACAACACATTAAAGGCATACACCATGATCAAGTGGGGTTTATCTTATGAATGCAAGAATTCTTCAATATACTCAAATCAATCAATGTGATACAACATATTAACAAATTGAAGCAGAAAAACCATATGATAGTCTCAATAGATGCAGAATAAGCTTTTGACAAAATTCAATACCCATTTATGGTAAAAAAAAAAACCTCCAGAAAGTAGGCACAGAGGGAACTTCCCTCAACATAATAAAGGCCATATATGACAAACCCACAGGAAACATCATTCTCAGTGGTAAAAAACTGAAAGCGTTTCCTCTAAGATCAAGAACAAGACAAGGATGTCCACTCTTGCCACTATTATTCAACATAGTTTTGGAAGTTTTAGCCACAGCAATCAGAGAAGAAAAAGAAATAAAAAGAATCCTAATCGGAAAAGAATAAGTAAAACTGTCACTGTTTGCAGATAACATGATACTATACATAGAGAATCCTAAAGATGCTACCAGAAAAGTACTAAAGCTAATCAATGAATTTGGTAAATTAGCAGGATACAAAATTAATGCACAGAAATCTCTTGCAATCTTATACACTAACAATGAAAATTCTGAAAGAGAAATTAAGGAAACACTCCCATTTACCATTGCAACAAAAAGAATAAAATACCTAGGAATAAACCTACCTAAGGAAACAAAAGACCTGTATGCAGAAAACTATAAGACACTGATGAAAGAAATTAAAGATGATACAAACGGAAGGAGAGATAGACCATTTTCTTGGATTGGAAGAATCAACATTATGAAAATGACTATACAACCCAAAGCAATCTACAGATTCAATGCAATCCCTGTCAAACTACCAATGGCATTTTTTACAGAACTAGAACAAAAAATTTCACAGTTTGTGTGGAATCACAAAAGACCCCGAATAGCCAAAGCAATCTTGAGAAAGAAAAACGGAGCTGGAGGAATCAGGCTCCCTGACTTCAGGCTATACTACAAAGCTACAGTAATCAGGACAGTATGTTACTGGCACAAAAACAGAAAGATAGATCAATGGAACAGGATAGAAAGCCCACAGATAAACCCATGCACATATGGTCACCTTATCTTTGATAAAGGAGGCAAGGATACACAATGGAGAAAAGACAGTCTTTTCAGTAAGTGGTGCTGGGAAAACTGGACAGCTACATGTAAAAGAACGAAATTAGAACACTTCCTAACACCATCCACAAAAATAAACTCAAAATGGATTAAAGACCTAAATGTAAGGCCAGACACTATCAAACTCTTAGAGGAAATCATAGGCAGAACACTCCATGACTTAAATCAAGCAAGATCCTTTTTGACCTACCTCCTAGAGAAATGGAAATAAAAACCAAAATAAACAAATGGGACCTAATGAAACTTAAAAGCTTTTGCACAGCAAAGGAAACCATAAACAAGACAACCATCCAAATGGGAGAAAATATTTGCAAATGAAGCAACTGACAAAGGATTAATGTCCAAACTATACAAGCAGCTCAGGCAGCTCAATATCCAAAAAACAAACAACCCAATCCAAAAATGGGCAGAAGATCTAAATAGACATTTCTCCAAAGAAGATATACAGATTGCCAAAAAACACATGAAAGGATGCTCAACATCACTAATCATTAGAGAAATGCAAATCAAAACTACAATGAGGTATCACCTCACACTGGTCAGAATGGCCATCATCAAAAAGTCTACAAACAATAAGTGCTGGAGAGGGTGTGGAGAAAAGGGAACCCTCTTGCACTGTTAGTGGGAATGTAAGTTGATACAGCCACTATGGAGAACAGTATGGAGGTTTCTTTAAAAACGAAAAATAGAACTACCATATGACCCAGCAATCCCATACTCAGCATATATCCTGAGAAAACCATAATTCAAAAAGAGTCATGTAGCGCAATGTTCATTGCAGCACTATTGACAATAGTCAGGACATGGAAGCAACTGAGGTGTCCATCGACAGATGAATGGAGAAAGAGGGTATGGCACATATATACAATGGACTATTAGCCATAGAAAGAAATGAAATTGAGTTATTTGTACTGAGGTGGATGAATCTAGAGTCTGTCATACAGTGTGAAGTAAGTCAGAAAGAAAAACAAGTACCATATACTAACACATATATATGGAATGTAAAAAAAAAAAACGGTTGGGAAGAACCTAGGAGCAGGACAGGAATAAAGATACAGACGTGGAGAGTGGACTTGGATGAGGTGAGAGAGTGGCAAGGCCATATATACACTACCAAATGTAAAATAGTTAGTGGGTAGCAGCTGCATAGCACAGGGAGATCAGCTCGGTGCTTTGTGTCCACCTAGCGGGGTGGGATAGGCAGGGTGGGAGGGAGATGCACGAGGGAGGAGATATGGGGATATATGTATTCGTATGGCTGATTCACCTTGTTATCCAGCAGAAGCTAACGCACTGTTGTAGAGCAATTTTACGCCAATAAAAATGTTGGGAAAAAAAAGATGTACAGTAGCACATATTAACCATTCCTTTTTGTGGGCATAAAAATATTTCTAATTTTCATATTTCATAAATAAGCAATAAGCATAGTTGTGTTTAAAGTGATTATTCCTTTAAGATGTCTTCTTAAAAATGGAACCACTGGATCACTAAGTCAAAAAAGGAGCTTCCTTCATACTGACAGAATATTTTCCAGATAAGGTAGACAAATTTACATTGCTATCAGTGATGTGTGGAAGTACTTATTTTACTTCCTCTTTGCCGATATAAAATCTTATTTTTAAATCTCTCATTTGGCAAACCATCTTTTGCCAGCTGTTGTGAGATACTGTAATCCAGCAGTCCCCAACCTTTTTTGGCACCAGGAACCGGTTTTTTGGAAGACAATTTTTCCATGGACAGTGGAGGCAGGGGTGCAGGGGGAATGGTTCAGGCGGTAATGCAAGCGATGGGGAACGGCAGATGAAGCTTCGCTTGCTCGCCTACCACTCAGCTCCTTCTGTGTGGCCCGGTTCCTAGCAGCCCATGGACACGTACCAGTCCGTGGCCTGGGGGTTGGGGACCCCTGCTCTTATCTGTGTCTATTTCTGGTTTCTCTATTTGGTTCCATAGGTGTGTCTGTTGATTCATTAATTACTATAACTTTATAATAATACTTTAATAATTGAGAGTGTCAGTCCCTCTTATTACTTTTTGTCGGTTTCAGCATTTTCCTGGCTATTCACACCTGCCTATTTTTTTCCTTACTTGAAGATCTGAATCAAATTTGAGTTACAATTATAGTTCAGGAAGAATTGTCATCACTGCAGTAATTAAATTTCCGACCCAGAATATATTTGTCTTTGTATTCATCCCTGTGGTGGCCTATCAATTTTTTGTTTTGCCTTTGAAACCTGGTGACTTTACCAAGATAGCCATAGTGTTGATTATTTATTCCATATCACTCCCCCCCACACACCCCCCACTATACCCTTTTCATTTCTTGGTTCAGACCTTCCCTTATTTCAGAAAAAAAATCCTTTAAATATTCCTCACTTTATTAATGATATAATGTATGCATTTCTTGTATACACTTGATCTGACTTAGACATCAGTAATCTTTTTCTACATTTTAATACCTTAATTTTATTTTGCTCAGTTTCTCTCAGCCTGTTTTTCAAGTTGCTAACTATTTTTTACTCTGCCTGTCTGATTGATTTAGTGTGATTTCATTTCTGTAATAGTTTTGTCTTTCACTTCCATTCTTTTCAGAGCTAGGCTAGCTAAATTTTCAATAGAAAATTTCCTTATGTTTTTTTTTGAAATCTTGCATTCCTTCTTCGTATTCTTGTTTCAGAGAGTTCATTTGTTCTTTAACTGCTTTGAGATAATGAAGAGTTTTAGCTGAGATTTTCATTCTGCTTTGTGGGTTAAATTTCCATTGTTTACTTTTTCAGGGCAATTTATAGTCATGAAGCTTAATATATGGAAGAATGTATATAAAAGATAATAAAATAGTAAATAAAATATTTGAAAATAGACCAAATAACAAATACAAATATCTCTTTACTATAGAAATATAAAAAATATACTCAATGACAAAATAATGAAACAAACAATGTAATGAAGTAATCAGCAATAAATAAAATTAAAATAATAAAACCTGGAGTAATCAATAATAAAATAATCCAGGAGCAAAATATATAATAATACATACAACATAACCTCCATTATCCACACTCAGTTTAAGAAACAGAATGTTGTCATCACCTTTGAAGCCCTAGTGTACCTTTTTACTGTCTCTGCCACTTTTTGTAACACAGCCTTAGCACTCCCTGAGATTTGTGTTAATTATTCCCTTGTTTCTGTGTATGTCAAAATAGTATATTGTGAAAAAAATAGTATATTGTGTATATGAGTATTTCAGTTGATTTACATATTCATCAACACTTTGTATTGCTAAACTTTATTTTACCACACTTGCTTGGTGTGGAAAAATATCTCATGGCTTTAGTTGGCATTTACCTAATTTACTAATGAGGTTGTGTATCTTTTCATCTTCAAAGAACATTTGTGATTTACCTTTTATGAAACACCTGTGATATTTTCTGTTGATTTCTAAAAGTTCTTCTATATCCCGTAGACTAATTCCTTATTAATGATATGTTTTATAAATATATACTCCCAGTTTTAAACATATCTTACTATCTTTGTGGTGTCTTTTGGTGAACACAGCTTATTAATTTTATTTATTTTTTTTTTTTTGTGGTACGCGGGCCTCTCACTGTTGTGGCCTCTCCCGTTGCGGAGCACAGGCTCCGGATGTGCAGGCTCAGCGGCCATGGCTCACGGGCCCAGCCGCTCCGCGGCATGTGGGATCTTCCCTGACCAGGGCACGAACCCGTGTCCCCTGCATCGGCAGGCGGACTCTCAACCACTGCGCCACCAGGGAAGCCCCAGGCCCTCTTTCTTGATACACTTCTCGTGTTTGGCTTTTTAGGCCCCCCTCACCACCACCTCTCTCCTGGGTTTCCTCCTTACTCCATTTCAGGTAGCTTTCTAGTTCTTCTCTTTTATCTTTATCTCTATCTTTGTTCTTCTCAAAATTTATTTTCTTGGTGATCTCTGTGTTTTTATGCCTACATCTCCAAATTTATATTTTCTGCCCTGACCCCTCTCCAGAAGGCCAGACTTGGATATCCAACTGCAACTTAGCCCCTCTACCTGGATGACTAGCAGATATCTCAAATCTAACAGGTCTAAAACTGAGTTCTGATCTCTCTCCCCCACTCACCAGATCTACTCCACACATGCATGGCTTCTTAACTGCTGCTGTTGGTGACTTTGTTCCTTGAAACAATCAGACAAAACCCTGGGAATTTTCTGTTTACAGGAATGTAGCAAAGATATTTCAGGGAGTTCCTATATATCTTTACAACAACTTGCCCTAATATTAATACTTTACGTAACCATAGCACAATTACCAAAACCAGGAAAATAACATTAAGCAGTACTATTAAGAAAATTTCAGACCTTGCTCAGATTCTATCAGTTGTCCTTTTGCTGTTCCAGAGCACAACCCAGGATCCCACACTGCAATTCTGTTGACGTGTGGTCTTAGTCTCCTCCCACCTGTGACAGTTCCTCAATCTTCCCTTAACACTTTTGAAGAGTACTAGTCAGTTATTTTCTAGAACATCTTTCAATTTGGAGCTATTTGACAACTTGAGATTGGATTGAGGTTACGTATTTTGACTAGAATGCCATAGAAGTGATGTGCCCGTTTTAGTGCATCATATCAGGGGTACATGATGCCAATATGTCTTATTACTGATGATGATGCTGTTAACTTGGAGCACTTGGTTAGGTGGTGTCTGATGTGTTTCTCCACTATAAAGTTACACTTTTCCCTTTGAGATTAATGAGTAGCTTGGGCTATGCAAATATCCTGTTTCTCCTCAAACTTTCAGCTACTAATTTTAGCATCCATTTATTGATGGAACTTGCCTGAAAACCCCCATTACTAGAGTGTTTGCTTAATGGTGATTTTTCTATGATTAGTAATTCAAAATTTTTCTTAAAAGGAAGACCTGTCTTTCTCATTTATTTAATTCAATTATTATGGGTTATATTCCAATAAAAATAAATTACAGTAACAATGTTGTGTTGTGTGACTGTTGTGAAGGAGAGAACCACAAACAGCTCAGAATCATGAAGTATATCCAACATTAATCAAATCTGAAATGTTTGAATCTGTGAACATATTACTTAGCAAGCATTTAACATTTAATTTTTTAACGCATAATACACTGGAGCTGTAGATCTTCTGAACTGTACAAGCCTTATTTCTCAAACACCTCATGTAGTATAAACCAAAGTCTTAATTCTATTGCAATTTTTAAAATGTGTATCTTTAAGAATCCACTGCTGGAAGTTTTTAGCTTTTGGAAACATAAAACTAGCCAAGTTATATTTTACCAAAACATATTACACATGAGAAAACATTTTCTCATGAATAGAAACAGTGCCAATTAGAAAAATGAAATTTAGACAGTAGTATTTTATTTATCAAGTATTTATTGCTATGGGTTGATGTAAGAATTACAATGTATAATCTCATTCCCAGGCATAAGCATATTCAGAAGCAAAATTTACATAAATTTATCGTAAAATAGTAAGCAAGAGAAATATAATTTTATTAACCCTGAGGCTATCTTGGAATATTAATAAGAATATTTAGGACTGAGAGCTAATAGTACAAATTGGAATGACAATATATGTCTCTACTAAATGCAAATGCATTTGTTCTATCATATGCCTTTCCTCTAATTTTATTAGCAGTGCCCTGAGTTGGAAGAATGTTTAATAGTTATATGTGCTATGTAAAAGTAACACCTATACAATTTTTTGAAAGCTGTTTGTTTCAGTTTAAAAGGAAACATTCCTTAGCTGCACAGTTATTCTTAGCACCCTCCTTTGAACCATTTATCTCAAAAAGGATAAATACATTAAACTGGAAAGTTTTGATACATTTCCTTGCAACATCTGAAATTAGTCATAATAAATTTTATCTGATTTAGTCATTTTTTTCAAAGAAAGTAACTTTACTTTTTAAATATATAAATTCACATAATCTTTCTAAAATTCTAGAAAGACTTAGGAAAGTCCCAGGAACCTTCACATAATCTTTCTAAAATTCTAGAAAGACACAGAAAGTCCCAGGAACCTTTAAAAAGTGGAGCGCAGCTGTGGCTGAAATAAGAAGATTTATTGAAAGTCTGTAAAAGGAACAATTACAATGACTTCAACCTCCCTTGCAAAATCCTAAAGGTTCACTGGTAAAGATGTTGATCCAATGAGACCACAAGACTGCAGCCAAAATGACAAGTACAGCTAGGGTTGAAAGAAGACTTATAGGTAGTGATGATTGAGGGCCTGTTAATGGGAAATCTACCTTTCTACAGGCCTCCAAGATGCATGTGGATTCTCTAATCAGCTTTTAAAGATATCATCAGATTTTTCTTATTTAATTTTCAAAATATATCATATACTAGGTATTTTTATAACACAGACACACATTCAGAATGAGAGGGAAAATGGCCCAATTTACCACCCAGACAGCCCCCTGCTGACATAAAAGGAAAATAAAAGTAGTATATGTGCAAGGTTTCAGAATGAGAACAGTAAAGAAAGGCACAAAATGAGTGTTTTGAGGCTATGTTGTGAGCTGCATACATGTTTAGAATTGTTATTTTGTCCTGGTGAATGAAGTCTTTTATCATTTTGTAATAACTGCTCAAGTCAAACTTTTGTCCTTATGTCTCCCTTTGTCTATATTAATATAGCTAGACCAATTTTCTTGTTTTTTTGGTAGTTTCCTGGTATGTCTTTTCCTACCATTTTTAAAATGTTTCTGTGCTTTATGTGTGTCCCTCATAAATAGCACATAGTTGGATTTTGTTTTCAAAATTTTCTTCTTCCCGCCTGACACATTTCCTTCACGTTGCCCTTTTTGTTCTCTCTGTTTGCTTTCTTCTCTACTTTCCATTTTCAGTGCTTTCCTTGCATACATGGTAAAAGCCTTGGTTGACTGTTTTATGAGTTACAGTGGGAAACAGGCAGACTGGAAGCTCTGAAAGGGTAGTTGGGTATATCAATGGTGAGGATTGCTTTAAGTCAGAAGTTCTCAATGCCAGCACTATTACATTTGGGGCCACATAATTCTTTGTTGTCAGGCACTATCCTGTGTTTTGTAGGATGTTGAGCAGTATCCTTGGCCTCTACCCATCAAATGCCATTAGTATTCTCCGGTTGTGATAACCAGAAATACCTCCAGACATTGCCAAGTGTTCCCTGGAATGCAGGGTAGGGTGCAAAATCAACCTGGTTGAGAACCACTGCTGTAAGATGATCTGCATGTACTGTTTATTGGGGAGCTCCTGGTGTCAGAATACTTGTGGTTCCTCTTGAACTGATAAGATTTCCAGGGGGAAAATATCCTTACTATCTACTGCCTGTATGATAAGGACCTGGTTGAAAATATTTCGTGTCTCATTCTCCACATCCTCTCTTTGGCCGAATGCCCATTTTGTTCAGAAACTCCACCCTCCTCCTCATGGACATATGTTTACCCAACACTGGCATTCCCATTCTCCTGACGAATGCTGAGTTGACAAATGCACATATGACAGAATTCTGACCAATTAGACCTGAGGGAGAGACTTCACTGCCGAAGATGTCTGGAAAAGGTTGCCTTACTATGAAAACACAAGGACAGATAGTGTTCTCATCTAATGGATGGTGTTGATGTGGATTGTGTTCCCTGGAACTGCAGGCAGCACCGAGGGGAGCTGAAGTTGAGGATGCAGAGCAGAAAGAGAGTGAGACCATAAGTCCTTATGCCATTGTGGGACCATGGAATTAACCAACCCTGGGAACTAAACCCTGTTTTTTTTTTTAAACTTAGATTTTATAAATCTTAATTCAGTCAGTCAGTTGAATCTGAATTTTTAAAACTTGCAACTGAAGTCATTTTAATTGATATTTTTCCAAAAGTAAGTTTCATTTTATATTTACATTGACCTCTAATAATTATATCCTTTTATATGCGTTATTCCTTTGATACCAGGGGTGAAATATACATATTTACTTGGACATGATTGAAGCCAGACTTTCCACAGTCATAATGTGGTATTTTTTTAGGCTACTGAAGGAACACTGTTAAACTCAAAGGAATGGTGGTCTATGAAGCAAACAGACTTTTTATGTATTTATTTATTTATTTTTATTTATTAGTTTTGTCTGTGTTGGGTCTTCGTTTCTGTGTGAGGGCTTTCTCCAGTTGCGGTGAGCGGGGTCCACTCTTCATTGCGGTGCATGGGCCTCTCACTGTCGCGGCCTCTCGTTGCGGAGCACAGGCTCCAGACGCGCAGGCTCAGTAGTTGTGGCTCACGGGCCTAGTTGCTCTGCGGCATGTGGGATCTTCCCAGACCAGGGCTCGAACCCGTGTCCCCTGCATCGGCAGGCAGGCTCTCAACCACTGCGCCACCAGGGAAGCCCCCGCAAACAGACTTTTAAATATTATAAAGTGAAGTAATCAAGAAAGAGGGCAGAGCAGGAACACTATTGTTTTGACATTCTAATTATAAATACATTAGATGGTGCAGAAAATTATCAAACCATCAGTCTTGGTGATGGTTAAGTTAATTCACTTTTTGAATTTCAGTATTTCACCTGCGAAGTGTCAGCCACTGAGTCTTGTTAATTGTAAGCCTTTCATTCCTGTTAAATCAATTGTAAATAATAGAACCCCTCAGAGAAAAATGATGAAATAAGCATTGATTTCCAAACTGGATGTCAGATATAGAGCATTAATAAAACACATCGCAAGCAAACAAGTACCTAATATACTCAGATCACTGAAATTGTAATCAGAGGGAAAAAAAATCAATGATCTTTGTGTAAGTTGCTAGTATTTTTACATTTCATTTATATCTGTGTATCATCATATCAAATTTCTCATTTCAGGCCCTATATGGCTATTTAATTTTTATTATCCTTACCAGCAAAACTAGGTAGTTTTGTGTCCCGTTAGATTTGTTTCTCCCTTCTAAATAGGTGACAAGTGTCTGGTCACATAGTTTTTTAGTTACCTGACACCAATGATTTTGTTGTGTTTAACGCAATACAATAATCATTTACAGGAAGTCACATAAAACACTGCAGAAAAATGTAACAGCTTTAATAAAAGTTTTAAGGAAAATAAAGCTCTCTAGCAGGTGTCCATAAAAGTGCTTTATGCCCGCAAACTCTATTAAATGTTAATGTTAGTGTCCTGTGAATGCCACGTATGGGGTCGGCTGAAAAGAAAATGTGTCAGTGAGACAGTGTTGATTCTCCAGGAAAGGCGAGGGTGGAAGGGCAGTGCTGTGCGCTCCATCAGACTGAAATACGAAGGTGTTCAGGGGCTCTACTCAGTGTACATTTTGTGAAGGACTAGTTTGAAGGAAAGTATGTAGATTTATTTTTTAAAGCCATACATGGGCAAGGATGGAAATACCAAGGGCACAAATTTCAAAAGAGCATTCCCAAACTCTCCTAAGTTATATAGCACAGTTCCCCTCCCCCCCCACCCCCCACCCCCCAGCTGGTCTCTAAAGATAAAATAGCAGCAACATAGTGATAGTAGATTTGGGCTTGATTTTTCTGGTGTAGTGCTGGTTCCTCACATTTCATGATGAATTGCATTCTGACTCTCAGTCTCTATTGTGCTGTCATTTTTATTTCTATATTTCTTTATGAAGCCCCCTTGTGAAGTTATTCAAATAGTTTGAACTGTTGTCAATGGTTATATACCATTGAGTGGGGTCTAATGTTGCCTTTGACCTCAATGACAGGCTGACCCTTTGTGGGAATCCCATTCTGAAGAGTAGATAGACCCAAATGGTCTCTGCAAAAATAGAAACGGAAGCTATTACGAGAAAGAAAATATTACAAGCTGAATGCAAGATGTTAAGTGTCTGTCAGTGTAAAACAACACATTTACAGAGTACAGGAAACTTTGAGATCTGTCATCTTTTCCCCAAACCCACGCAGAGACCAACTGCTTGTATTCAAAAGAGGAAAACAGGAAGCTTATAGAACTTATGCCAGGTGGACTATTTGAAGGCTCTGGAAAAGTTTAGCTGGGAGGAAAGGAGACTTAGGTAGCCTACCAACTGGTCAAGACCTGTTATATTAGGATGAGTATATAATTGATCTTCCAGCAGGGCACCTTCGTGAGTAAAAGGAAGGAAGTACTAATGATTGAGTGGGGACAGCCATCGTATACAAGGACTGCACTGAGCAAACAGACCATGCACTCATCCTAATTTTAAAAAAGAAGAGGTCGACTGCTGGCCTCAAAGGGTTCAAGTAGGATCCATGAGAGAGGGACAGACAGACCTTGGCTTGCTAGACAGGGAAGAAATTTGTAAGGAACTCTGTGTGCCTGAAAGGGGATGCCTGCCTTTGGGAACTGTCAGTTGGTCAATGGAGTTGCTCAAATAAGATTGTGAGGCCTTTGATCAGGGTCATTTTACTGGGGTCAGAATTATGGTTGGACTGTATGAGCTTACTGTTGTCACAAACCTTGAGTGGTTCTATTAAATGAAGAAGTTCCATGGAGAGCTGTGGATTCTAACACACGTTGTTTTAAAGATCTGGTCCTACAATCGTACTCTAGAATGAATGCAATCTTGCATGGCTTAGTGTAGTCTAAATCACTGACCTCAGAATGAGCTGGGCAGAAACCTCAGGATCCTAAATTTGGGTGACAGGACCTAGTGTTAGGACAACTAGAACTGGGCAAGATACCCAATTAAGGTATAGGGAATTCCCTGGCAGTCCAGTGGTTAGGACTGCACACTTTTGCTGCCGTGGCCCAGGTTCGATCCCTGGTCAGGGAACCAAGATCCCACAAGCCAAGCAGCCAAAGTAAATAAATAAATAAATAAGATTAAAGTATAGATTTGGAGACCTTGGGACATGGAGAAAAATTCTCTTTGAAGCCAAGTCGGCAATGCCTAGAATGCTCTTGTACTTGGACTTTTGAGAAGCCAGAATGATGTTGCAAATAACCAGTCTGAAATTCCTTACAGTGACATTGTATCATGTGTGCATTTAATGTAAGCAATTTGAGCTATATAGGTATACATTAAGTAGTGCTATAAAACTGTCCTCTATATTTGTACTTTATCAAGTGGTTTAGGGGCTTTTCAAGAGTGATCTTAACTTCATGATTTTAGCCTCCTTTGCTGACATAGATTCGAGCTTCTGTGCTAGGGTACTGCTGACTTTTATCTGGCCAACAACTCCTTTTCTTCACAGTCAACTCAAGTCCCATGCTCTCTGTGAACCTTCCCTGCTAGCCACGGCTAAGGCTGGGCCACCCTATCTTAGCCTCTGGTGGGATTTCTTGTCTGCAAGGCAAATTTTAGCATCGAAATATCCCTGGATTTGTTGTCTTCTATTTGTAGCTTGGGTCCATCTGGCCTCTCTAATTAACACTGCTCATCCCTTGCCCAAGGGGCTGAGTCACTCATCTCATTGGAGTCCTCTGAGCATGGTACAAACCACGGATGGTTGTTTAGTTGAGATGGGCTCACCTGATCCTTAATTGAGAAGAGGGGCTTGCAGAAGCCTCATGTGACCTCCCAGGTGAGAGTGTCTGTAGATGAGTGTCCAGTCTTACATTTAGGTCTCTAGTCCATTTTGAGTTTATTTTTGTGTATGGTGTTAGGGAGTGTTCTAATTTCGTTCTTTTACATGTAGCTGTCCAGTTTTCCCAGCACCACTTATTGAAGAGACTGTCTTTTCTCCATTGTCTATCTTTGCCTCCTTTGTCATAGTTTAGCTGACCATAGGTGCGTGGGTTTATCTCTGGGCTTTCTACCTTGTTCCATTGGTCTATATTTCTGTTTTTGTGCCAGTACCATATCGTCTTGATTACTGTAGCTTTGTAGTATAGTCTGAAGTCAGGGAGTCTGATTCCTTCAGCTCCATTTCTTTCCCTCAAGACTGCTTTGGCTATTCGGGGTCTTTTGTGTCTCCATACAAATTTTAAGATTTTTTGTCCTAGTTCTGTAAAAAATGCCATTGGTAGTTTGATAGGAATTGCATTGAATCTGTAGATTGCTTTGGGTAGTATAGTCATTTTCACAATATTGATTCTTCCAATGCAAGAATGTGGTATATCTCTCCATCTGTTTGTATCATCTTGAATTTCTTTCAGCAGTGGTTTTCTGCATACAGGTCTTTTGTCTCCCTAGGTAGGTTTATTCCTAGGTATTTTATTCTTTTTGTTTCAGTGGTAAGTGGGAGTGTGTCCTTAATTTCTCTTTCAGATTTTTCATCATTAGTGTATAGGAATGCAAGAGATTTCTGTGCAGTAATTTTGTATCCTGCTACTTTACCAAATGCATTGATTAGCTCTAGTAGTTTTCTGGTGGTAACTTTGGGATTCTGTATGTATAGTATCATGTCATCTGCAAATAGTGACAGCTTTACTTCTCCTTTCCCAATTTGTATTCCTTTTGTTTCTTTTTCTTCTCTGATTGCCGTGGCTAGGACTTCCAAAACTATGTTGAATAATAGTGGCGAGAGTGGACATCCTTGTCTTGTTCCTGATTTTAGAGGAAATGCTTTCAATTTTTCACCATTGAGAATGATGTTTGCTGTGGGCTTGTTGTATATGGCCTTTATTATGATAAGGTAGGTTCCCTCTGTGCCCACTTTCTGGAGAGTTTTTATCATAAATGGGTATTGAATTTTGTCAAAAGCTTTTTCTGCATCTATTGAGATGATCATATGGTTTTTCTTCTTCAGTTTGTTAATATGGTATATCACATTGATTGATTTGCGTGCATATATTGAAGAATCCTTGCATCCCTGTGATAAATCCCACTTGATCACGGTGTATGATCCTTTTAATGTGCTGTTGGATTCTGTTTGCTAGTATTTTGTTGAGGATTTTTGCATCTGTATTCATCAGTGGTATTGGTCTGTAATTTTCTTTTCTTGTAGTATCTTTGCCTGGTTTTGGTATCAGGGTGATGGTGGCCTCATAGAATGAGTTTGGGAGTGCTCCTTCCTCTGCAATTGTTTGGAAGAGTTTGAGAAGGATGGGTGTCAGCTCGTCTCTAAATGTTTGATAGAATTCACCTGTGAAGGCCTCTGGTCCTGGACTTCTGTTTGTTGGAAAGTTTTTAATCACAGTTTCAATTTCATTACTTGTGACTGGTCTGTTCATATTTTCTTTTTCTTCCTGGTTCAGTCTTGGAAGATTATATGTGATGTTTTCCTTTGAGTCTTTGCCCTGTGACAGACCCCTGCTGCTTCCTGGGAGGAGGATGTCCTTGACTTGTGCAGCTGGGCAGGGTTTGGTCCTGCCAGCAGTGGACTGACCGTGGTGTTAGCCTTCTTGGCCTGCAAGAGAAAGCTGACTGCCTCGGGGGAGAGGGCAGCGCAGTGGGGAGTGAGGCAGCGTAACTCAGTGGGCTTTATCTGGACCTTGACCCCTCGGTACTGTGTCACTGCCTGGCCCATCTTCACTGCTTGATTGCCCATGGCATACAGGCATGTGCTGGATACTGTTATAATTACGTGACACTCAGCGACTAACCTGCCGTGGATCTTCATTTTTCGGATAAAAAATGTTTCCACCCTTGTTGCATAGAAATACTAGAATAGTCAGGTATGACCCTTTCCACACATCCTGAAACCTGAAAGATAGGCTGTTCTACATAAAATAAGAATTTCTTTTTCAAAGTATAATAACAATAACAAGGATAAGGCTAATAGCAAATACTTGGTAGTTTTCAGTACGTGCTAAGCAAATGATTCATGTATATTAATTTGATAAACACTCACCACAACCCTATGAGAATTGAGGACAGAAAAGTACAGTAACTTAAACAGGTACTAGTGGTGGAGCTGGAATCTGAACCCAGGTAATCCCAACCTTTTTTTTTTTTTTTTTTAAGAACCATGCCTAGTGGCTAAAAGCTAAGGCCCTGTGATCAAAGTTGGATTTAAGTGCTGGAAATCTAATACTTAACATGCATGCTTTTTAAAAAAAATTAATCTGTAAAATAAGGATAGTAAGTAATAGGATCTAACCCGCACATTGTTTGGGAATTGTGGTATCTCTGGCATATACTAAGTGCTCAGTAGATGTTAGCTTTGTGTTATTTCTAACAATGGGAATAGCAGGGCTATCAACTGATGGGTATAAAACAGTCTGGTATTTTGTATATTATGGGCACAGATGAGAGGCGGTTGTAGAATAAGAGAGGTGGAAGGTGCCCATATTCTTGTTTCAGCTTTTGTAGTTGAATCTGCTGTGTAGGGTTACTGTAGCAGGCCTGAAGTTCAACTTTCACTCCTAGCAAGTTCACCTCACTTTTCAGCTGACAGTCCTGGATCTTATTTAACTGGAAAACAGCAACTGTCAGACTAATTTCCTCTTGATAATATTGTGTATTTCCTTCTCTAATTGGATAATAGAATTATTGAGAATTTTGCAAATAGAAGTGGGGGATGATCTGCTGAGGGCAGGCTGCGACAGCCATGTGCCAGATTCCGTGAGAGCTCACTGCACACGATCCAACCCACAAAATGTGGATTCATCACAATCCTCGGGCTGACATCCCTTTTTCTTTGTTTTTACTTCCTTTCCTTTTGCTGCTGATGTATGTGCTATCACCCAAACCATCATCACCTCTTTTAGGAACCTTGCTTCCTTTGAGTAATTCTTCCTGGGCAGTTGAATCTTACTCATAAGAGAGTCAACTGCATGCATTCAAATCTAGGTTTTTCATTGGTGAAACAAAGCAGGAGAGACAGTCAAGATTTTTGGAAAAGCCATGTTTTTTCAACCTCCAATTACTGCAGTGTTTACATTTTTTATTACCTTATGTTTGTTACAGGGGTGAAAATCAGTTCAAGAAATAACAGGAGCAAATCATAATTTTTACTATTTCTGAAGAAATTTTTATGTTGATGAAATTATATGGTACTAGTTTGCAATTTTGGTGCTCCTGAAATCTTCATAGGAAATATTTGCTAAGAATGTTTTAAAATTTTCAATATCTGCTACTAGTGTTTGGGTTGTGTGTGTCTCTCTCTTCCCTCTCCAAATGCATTTAGTTACCTCTTAATATATATATGTATATGTGTGTGTGTGTATCTGCAATAAGGATACAAACTCTGATTTTTTGAGGGTTTTTTTTTTTAAACATGTGGTCCAAGATATAAATGGATTCTGGAAATAGGAAAAGTTTCATATTATTAAAAGGGTTGTTGAGAATTTGGGGATACCATTCAAAGACATTACCTTCAGACTAAGAGTAAGAATGTAAGAAAAGAAGTATCTGAACTCAAAAGTGTGTCTTGGATTGTTGTGAAAAAACCTTTACTAGTAAATGTTTGTGTAGCCAATTCAATATTATTGTGTGATCAGTAGTACACACAGTAATTACGTTTATAACAATTCTGCATTACTAGATGACAATAGTGAAGAATTAGGGTAACCTAGGTGTGATTATCGTTTACCTCTGTCTTAACATGGATGCACTCTTTTCATTCCCGAGAGGTTATTATTCTTTTTTTGATGGGTGGCACTTATCTTTCAAAAAAATTTTTTTATTGAAGTATAGTTGATTTACAGTGTTGTGGTAGATTCAGGTATAGAGCAAAGTGATTCAGTTACATATATGTGTGTGTGTGTGTGTGTATATATATATATTATTTTTCAGATTATTTTCCATCATAGGTTATTACAAAATAATGAGTATAGTTCCCTGTGCTATACAGTAGGTCCTTGTTGATTATTTTATATATAGTGGTGTGTGTGTGTTAATCTCAAATTCCTAATTTATCCCTCCTTTCCACCTTTCCCCTTTGGTAACCATAAGTTTGTTTTTTATGTCTGTGAGTCTGTTTCTGTTACATAGATAAGTTCATTTGTGTCCTATTTTAGATTCCACATATAAGTGATATCATATGATATTTGTCTTTCTCTGTTTGACTTACTTAGCATGACAATCTCTAGGTCCATCCATGTTGCTGCAAATGGCATTATTTCATTCTTTTTCTATGGCTGGGTACTATTCCATTGTACATATGTACCACATCTTCTTTATCCATTCCTCTGTGGATGGACTCTCAGGTTGTCATCACTCTTCTGTGGTCTACAGCACTGGCCTTGGCAGTTGCCTTGCGGGCGCTGACCACAGCGGTTCAAGGAGAGGGTTGGTGACGCTTCCCTCTTCCCAGCTGGTGCTGAGCCTCTGCCTGCTCACGTTTCTCCCTTGTCAAGTCCCTCACCGTGGCTGAGGTTGAAGATCCTTAGCTCAGTCTCTCACAGTTACGGAAGAGGAATTCCGGGAAACTCAAGACCCATTTTCGTTTCTTCCAGAGGCAAGGGAAAGCTTTATCCTTTGCTCAGAACATGGAGAGGTAGGAGCCGCGCCCTAGAGCACAAGCTCTCCCTGACAGGCCGTGGGCGGGGCTGCTTTCTAGGGATCTCGTCAGTAGGGAGGGGGGAGACGGAGTTCTCGTGGGGCGTCGCGAGGCTGGCGCAGCGTCTCTGCACACGGCCCGCCGCCGCCATCTTGAATTGAGTGTGCTGCGCGGCTTCTGCGCACGGTCACGAGCTGAGGTGTTGGCACAGCTGTTTCGCGCTGGGAACGCTGGTCTGAAGGGCCGGGGTTGAGGCCTCTGCACGCGACCTCCTGTGAGCAAGTGAAGGTGAACCAAGCACCAGAGGAAAATGAAGGTGAGACTTTACTATATTACCCACATGCCCCTGGAATCGCTAGTGGACTTTGCCGGTGAAAAATCTCTCCTGTGACTTCCGTCCGGCCCCTCATTCTTGAGGGTCGAAGGTCCGTCTTCCGAACTGCTTCCCGCTGATTTCGGTGTTCTTTCCGCGGGGACAGGAGCGGAACTTGCCTCCAGCTGCCCTTAGATGTGCTTGACGGTCACCAGGCCTCAGCATTGACTGCTCGTGTCCCTGAGTGCCCACCATTTGTCTGAACTTTTAGAGACAAAGGACACCAGATAATTTAGGATGCATGGACCCAGTGTTAGCCAGTCATGGCCACATGTCAGATTTCTCCTCAAACTGAACATAATTTTTGCCTGCGGGGAAGGGTGCCCTGACGCCGAGGCTCACTGCCGCGGCCTGAATGTTGCCAGTCACGTTTTGGTGGTTTTTCGGAAGAGAAGCTTCAGGTCAGAGAGGGGTTCACACGAATGGTCCAGGGGGCCATTGCCCAAGGTTCCATCTCTGGAAGTTGGGGCTCGGGGGCCTCTTCCCTCGAGTGTGCTGTCCCCACGGAGTGACCCCTGCAGCTTCAGAGATGGATGGTTAGGGTCACCAGGTGGCGTCGGTCACACTCAGCAGTGAGCTGACCTTGCAGCTGCCATTTTCCAGGTTTTTAGGTTCACCTGGTCTCCTGGCCCAAAGATGGGGGAGGGCCAGGTGGCTGGATGCAGGTGGCAGCTGGTCACCGTATTCCGTGAGGGCTCTCATGGTTTCTGTCACCTGGAGGGCACTCTTGAGTTGTTCCATTTCAAGGGGGCTAAGGTGTCCCTTCTCTCGGGCTTGGGGAATGGGTTTACCATCCATGAGTTCAAACGCACTGGACTTTCACTTACCCCTTGGGGCTACTGCATGTGGAGCAGGGCAATCCGAAGCAACATAACTTAGAGACGCATTGATGGGCCAACTTTCCCCATCTCCCAGGGCCAGGCTGTGTTACACAGGAAGATTACATGTTTGGGGGTCAGGGAGCAATACCCTAGAAACTTCCAGTTCTGCCGGATGCACCCTAATGAACTGTCCTTCAGTATGGTGGACGTTTGGTTTCCAGTACCTTAGACGTTCTGTTTTCAGAGTGTAGGGATTTGTTTCCAACTACTGGGGGGGTAGTTGGACTAATTTGTTGGCACGCAGATACCAAAAGATACGAGCCAAGTAAGATTTCTGGTTCTGGAAATTTGGAACCAGCACCAAACTGTTAATGAATTCCTCAAAAGATTCAAAAAGGAGGCGTCCAATGGGCTTATACTCATATAACTGGGGGTCCCCCTTGAATTTGTAGTGACCCATGCTTTAGATAGTCCCTCCTCCATCAGAATATTCTACAGGAGATTGGAGGGGATGCCTCCGGGCCAGAGCAGCTTAGCCATGTTAGTTCTTGACTTCTCTGGTCCTTTAGGGAGTGGCAGGATCTTCTCTTTCCTCCTTTCAACCAAAAAGGAGGAGTTTTCGGACTTCCCACCAGGTGAGGGCTAAAAGTACGAGAGATCCCCATGGGGTACTCTCCAGATCGCCACGGTGGCTGGTGTTCTGTGCTGATACCAGGAGGAGAGCCCCTGGGACCTTGGTCGAGGTCGATAGAGAATCACCCAGGATTCACCTCACCAGCGGAGGGGGACGGAGCAATAACGGGGTTCCTAGTCTCGCAAGCGGCTTGCAGTACCCCTCAGCCCACTTCAGAGAAGCCAGTGCTGACCGCAAGAGGTCAGGTCACCAGTCAAGTACCTGCTCTGGGACTGTTTCACACTTGGGCATCCCCAGTGCCTGTTCCTGAACTCAGATCGACTTGTCAGTGGTCCTCGTTATCCAGGGCTTTTCCCAGTCTTGCCTCTTGGCTCATGGGGCTGGCCACTTTCCTTGACCAAATGGAAAGTGACGATGGAAAATGCTGCTGTTGACCCCTGGAGATTGGCGAGGAGGGGAGAAAGCCCTGGTGCGGCCGCTCTTGCTTTGTACCGGGGTCAAGCGGTCAGCTCTACTGGTGAGACAGTGGGCAAGACTGCATGGCTCCCTCTCGTCCACAGACCTGTCCTTAGGTGTCCAGCTCTGCGAGAAGGCCAGCCAGAGGCAGACACAGGCGAGTTTCAGTCTCTGATCCCCAATGATGCCGCCATGTGATCCCCTCATGGGGGCGTGGTCCAGATTACCCTGGAGGCTATGTTGTGTATGCACCGCACCTGGGTATCAGTTGCTGGGCAGAGTTGCTCTTGTTATTGAAGAAAAGTTCCGTTGTTTGTGTAGGTGCCTCAGCACTATTGCATGATGCTGGGGGCTCTGGAGTCTGACAGATGTAGCTTGAGTTTGAGTTCACTTACCAGCTGTGTGACCTTGGACACATTACTGAACCCTGCTGAGCCTCCATTTCTTCATCTGTAAAATGGGGATAACAAGGGGGTTTTGGGATGGAGGCCTATCAGCAGCCTTGGTAAACTATGACTTAACCCTTGTGAGTAAAGTAGCACCAAGGTTAAAATGAACATGGAAAAACTCAGTGCATTTGAATCTGTTGGCAAAGTTGTGACCAATATAGCCCATAAAATTTGATTTTAAGCAAATGAAGTACTGAATGGAAAAAAGTAACCCTACCAAGGACTGTACATTTTAATTTTCGATGATGTTGCATGACATTTTACCTTTGAAGTCTCTATCTGCACATGTTTCTATCTTTGATTTTGACTGTCCTCAAAGCAAGGCTGTGTTTCAGTCATGCTAGAGGTGGTCTGTGGTATGTATCTGTTAACACTGTGGGTTCTGGAGTTTAGACGGCCTGCACTTGAATCTTGTCTGTCCACTTGCTGGCCGAGTGGTCTTGGGCGAGGTACTTAGCCTGGTTGTGCTTCAGTTTTCCCATCTCCCTGGTGAGAATAATAATATCACCTCCCTTATGGGTTAGTTGTGGGTATCATGAGATACTATTTTAAATGCTTCATATGCATTTCTCAGCATATGGTAAACATCCAGTAAATATTACCCACTCCTTACCCATCCCCATTCCTGTAACATAAAGTTAATGCTAATGATCATTTGCCTTTATCAGAATTTCTCTTTATGGCTAATTAAACATTAGCTTTAATAGTGAAAAAAAGTCAGGCAACAGGAACAGATACAGGGGTATTAAAGAAAAGTCTAACCATTTTCTGGCCTAAGAGAAATGCGGAAAAAACAGTCAGATGTTCTAGAATAGGTGAGTAGAGAAGAAGTAAAGACAGAGCCAGAGCTTCCACCTGTTGACCTACAGAGGATGGAGGGGAGCACCACCTCCCAGGCTGCTCACAGCTGGGTGCACACCTCTAGGGCTCAGGTTTCCTGAGTCACCCTTGATTCTGGAGATGCACCCATAGAAGTGGGTGAGATGGTGGCTGAGAGCTTGTCAGAGGGCATCACTAGCATGAAGGGGTAGAGACCTTCTGAGAAGACTGGTCCAGGCCCAGTGGCTGCCCAGCTAGACCTCTGAGGGAGTAAGAACTTGTGGGGAGACAGGTGGTGGGTTAAGCCATCCCCTGCACATCAGCAGGGGATGTTCCAGGGCTAGAAGTAGCCAGGTGGACTAGGACATGGTCCCCAAGGAGCCTGACTCATCCACACTGAGATAGGTAGAAAGTGACGTACCTTCTCTAATTCACTTGAATGTCATCTTAGGAAGAAAGGAATGTGGATGGCCTTCCCTAATCTTGCACCTGATGCTCTCCTAGGGAGAAAATAGGCTGGAGGTGGAAGACTGAGGGTGCTCTGAGAGATGGTATATTGTTATAAAGTGGAGCTGAATACGATCCCTAGGGACTGATTAAAGCTACTCCAGTTGGTGGTATAAACTGGTCAACTGTTTCCCTCCACCAACCCAATGGAGGGGACTGACAGAGGAGGCTAGGTTAATTGAGATTTAAGATATGTTCTCTGCATTTTTTTAAAGTTATACTTTGAATTAAACTTTGCAACATAAGCCAGGAGGCAAAATGTGTGTTTTTCGTGAGTTTTTCAGTAAGCATTTTCCAGGGAGAATAACCAAAACACATTCATTGCCTTCTCAGAGGAATCGGTGACCCCCCAAATCAAGGGATTATGACTTTGCCAAAGATTTAGAGAGAAAATTGCTGAAAGTGCTTTCTTATCTGTAAAAGGCAAGGGACGGTAGTTACCTCTGTATTTTTTTTCCAGCATGGATTCATGTGTAATATATTCCATTAAAGAAATATAAAAGATGCACATCCAAAGCATGATGTTAAATTCAGTCGATGGTCTAACATGACATGTAGTCAGATGTTAGAGATTGGAAACTTTCTCCAGATACCATGTTGTCAGTGATCTTGTGATGACTGCTTTTCATTCAGGTTGCTGTTTTCTGAGTCTGCAGAGGGGCCACATTCAGAGTAGCTTGATTCAACAGAGTTTTGTCTGTTTCCTGTACCACACACATACAGCACCAGGGTGACATTTAGTTATCAAGCCAGATTCCCTTCCATATCTGCCTAAGGGGAGAGCCTTTGAGCTCCAGTAGTGGGACACCTGCTTACTGACAGCTTTACAAAGGTTTCTCACCAATCACATGGGATTAATGTGCACCTGAATCATGTTAATTCATTTGCTGTCTTAACCTTGACAAACATTGGGGTGGTCCCTGGGAGAGTTTTGTTTCAGGAAGGACAACATTTACGTATGGTTGCCCAGATTTGTTAAGTAAACACAATCTCAAAATAGAGGAATAAAAGGAATGTTTAGAATGGATTGCCTGGTATTCACCTAAACGTTCAAGAAGTTATTCATAGCTTTAATTTTTTGACCACCCACTCTGTGCAAGGTATTATAAGACAGAGATGAATACAATAGACCTTTTTACCCCAAATGTCTTCCCCTAATGTAATAAAAATACCTGCGTACAAAAAATTGCTTTTATGCATGTAGTCATGTGCATTTTCTAGGAAGAATGTTTATAACACTTTCATTTGCTTTTCAAATAAACCAGTGACTTCAAAAGGGCAAGAACAAAGGGAGTTTTAGTCTACTAAATGTAAGCCTGTGCTTTTCGGTGATAATTATTCAGAAAGTTCTGTGACTTAGTCTGCTTTTGGTTAGCAATGATAAAATTATATCAGTAAGAAAGAGAATTCAATTATTTAGCATATTTGTAGAGTAACCACAATATATTAAGAGTATGTTAGATGCTAGAGAAACAAAAATAAGGAAGATGTAGTACTTGCCATTATGGAGACCAGTAGCCAATGAGGACAAAACAAAATGGTACAAATTATAGGAGAGGTTTGAGCTAAGTGTGTGGGTTAAAGAGGAGAGTTGGTGAAGCTTCTCAAAGGACTGTCATTTAAACTGAGCTGAAGAACATATATAGAGAGGCTTTTCCTTCTGCCAGTGAGACGTACAGGTATACCTTGCTTAATTGCATTTTGCAGATATTGTATTTTTCACAAATTGAAGGTTTGTGGAAACCCTGAGTCTATCAGCACAGTTTTTCCAGCAACATTTGCTCACTTCGTGCCTCTCTGTCACATTTTGATAATTCTTGTGACATTTCAAACCTTTCCATTATTATTGTATTTGTTATAGTGATCTGTGATCAATGATCTTTGATGTTACTATTGTAATTGTTTTGAGGTGCCACAAACTGTACCCATGTAAGACAGCTAACTTGGTCGTATGTTCTCTGTGTTCTGATTGCTCCACCGATGGGCCATTCTCCCATCTCTCTTCCTCCCCTCGGGCCTCCCTGTTCCCTGAGACACAACCATATTGAAATTAGGCCAATTAATAACCTTACAGTGGCCTCTAAGTGTCCAAGTGAAAGGAAGAGTTGTGTAATTCTCACTTTAAATCAGAAGCTAGAAATGATTACGCTTAGTGTGAGGAAGGCATGTCAAAAGCTGAGACAGGCTGAAAGCTAGGCCTCTTGCACCAGTTAGCCATGTTGTGAATGCAAAGAATTATTTGATTTACTGAACCATTTATTTTTTAAATTAAAAATTATTTTATTGAAGTATAGTTGATTTACAATGTCGTGTTAATTTCTGCTGTACAGCAAAGTGATTCAGTTATCCATATATTGATATATACCTTTTTTTGGTATTCTTTTACATTGTGGTTTGTCACAGGATAGTGAATATAGTTACCTGTGCTATACAGTAGGACCTTGTTGTTATCCATTCTATATATAATAGTTTGCATCTGCTAATCCCAAACTCCAAATCCATCCCTCCCCCACCCCTGTCCCCCTTGGCAACCACAAGTTTGGTCTCTATGTCTGTGAGTCTGTTTCTCTTTCATAGATAAGTTTATTTGTGTCATATTTTAGATTGCACATATAAGTGATATCATATGGATTTGTATTTTTCTTTCTGACTTACTTCACGTAGTATGATAATCTCTAGTTGCATCCATGTTGCTGCAAATGGCATTATTTCATTCATTTTTATGGCTGAGTAATATTCCATTGTATATATGTACCACATCTTGTTTATCTGTTCATCTGTCCATGGACATTTAGGTTGTTTCCATGTCTTGGCTATTGTGAATAGGGCTGCTGTGAACATAGGGGTGCATGTATCTTTTTGAATTATAGTTTTGTCTGGATATATGCCCAGGAGTAGGATTGCTGGATCGTATACTCAATGATTTATGATAAAGGAACTGGGGCTCAGAATCTTGTGGACTAATATTACACAGCTAATTCATTAAATAGGTAGAGTAAAAATTGATTTTATCAGTCTATTTAGATTATAGGCAGCTCCCAGGTAGACTTGGATTGCATTTTTTACAAGCCGCTTCTTAGTAATCCTGAGCCCTAGATTAGTGGTTCTTAAGCTTTTGCACATCAGAATCACCTGGATGGCTCATATAAACAGACTGCTGGGTTCTACCCCCAAAGTTTCTGATTTACTAGGTCTGGGGTGGAGTCCTAGAACATGCATCCACAGACCACACTTTGAGAACCAGTGCTACAGATTAAAAAAAGGCTTATTTATCTAAGTGTTAATGTTTAAAATGTGCTTATGGATTAATGGAAATTTACATCTTTTTCTTTTTCCATATACTAATTATCTCTCTCCCATTTGCTCCCTACAATTGGGTCTTTTAAAGGAAACAGTGAAGCCTTTAGGATGACTATTGTAAAATACAGTTGTTGGTGAGAATACAGAGAAATTGGTATCCTTGTTTGTTGCTGATGGGAATATAAAATTGTGCATCTGCAGTGGAAGCCAGTCTGGTAGTTCAGCAAAAAATTTAAATGTAGAATGAACATGTGATCCAGCATTTCAGCTCCTAGGTATATGCCCTAAATAAGTGAAATCAGGGATTCAAACAGATACTTGTTCATAAGAGCAATATTCACAATGGCCAAAAGGTGGAAACGATTAAAATATCCATGAATGGGTGAACAAAATGTGTCATATAGATACAATGGAATATTATTCAGCCTTAATTGGGAATGAAATTCTGTAACATGCTACAGCGTGGATGTACCTTGAGAACATTATGCTAAGTGAAATAAGCCAGACTCAATAGGAAAAATATTGTATGATTCTACTTATATGAGGTACCTAGGACAGTCAGATTGACAGAGACAGAGAGTACAATAGTGGTTGCCAGGGCTGAGGGGAGGGACAAGTGGGGAGTTATAATTTAATGGGTAGAATTTCAGTTTAGGATGATAAAGTTCTGCAGATGGGTGGTAGCAATGGTTGTACAGCATGGTGAATGTGCTTAAGGTTACTGAAGTGTACGCTTAAAATCGTTAAAGTTACAAATTTTGTTATGCACATTTTATTATAATAAAAAAGGACTTTAAAGAGTATAGTCCATACCCTCCCTCTTGCTTATCTCAGTATTTCTCCAAAGCTTGCTAGAATAACCTAGACTTCTTTGAATGACTGATGAATTTAACATGGAGCAATATTTACTCATAGAGTGGAAAGATAAACCTCAATTTTAGATATGTCTCCTACCAGAATTTGAGCTATTATAGAAACTGACCCAGAAAAATAACGCACACGTTGAACTCACCCAGAAGTTAACCCTTCACATCCAACCACTGGCCAGACTTCGAGGAAAATAACACGTCTCAATTTGTCTGAATGGGAAGCTGTTGTCTGTAAGTTGAGCTCGTGGAAAATGGCTGGGAGTCAGAGGCTGTCTGATTTGGCATCCCTGATGTCTGTCTCTGACACTTATGTCTAAATTAGACTGCTGCTAATTAAATAAACGTGTAAAGCCAGCATCATGCCCTATCTCTCCTCCTTCATAAAGCAGGGCATTGCCATTTGGGGTAGTTGTTCGTATCCATAATTTCATAATTTCTAACCTTAGGCATAACTGTTTAACTCAGTTAAATGGGACAAAAGTGAACTTCGTTGAAAAACCTAATAGTAAAATAAATATATGGAGTAAAATGCTCAGGGTGATTTCTGCAACTCAAGTTAAGGCTATTAATTTTGGGTAACATGTAGTTCTTGATCATGGCATTTTTCAAAAGAAATTTCTTTTGTCTGGAATTATGCTTTTGTAAAGGGGAAGAGTGCTCCTGGATTTAATACCCCACTTTTATTTTCATAAAAATTTCATGACATTGAGTGACCAAGTTTCTTAATCCTTACAAAGGCCATAATTATACACTATAAAAGTATATTAAAAATATAAAACTATATTTAAAAACTATATATTTATTTCGATAAAATGTTTTGGGTACAAAATTAATACTTGATAACTTGATGTGGTCATTCCTTTTCTGGGTCTTCCATTTCTTGTACTCAATAAAATCTTAAAACCAGAAGGGGCTTCTATCCAGAAAATACCACAACAGAACCATAGAACACCACGTGCTGAGAAATTTTGATGAGTTTTTTTCCTTGAAGAAAGTCTTCTATGGTCAAATAACTTTGACAAATTTTGGTTTAAACAAAACTTGAAAATAACTACAGGGCTTTTAAGAACCTTTACTTTATAATTTGCATTGTGAATTGCCAAGAAGAAATTTGTAGAATTCAGACTTCCAGCACATGCTCATTATGGAACCTCTTTATTTTCCCAGAGGCATCTCTTAGAACTAGGGGAAAATGAAAAGTTAGTACAACTTCCTTCATTGGACAAATAGAGGAAGTAAAGACTTTAGACCTCATGGCTTATTTGGTGTTGTATGACCTTGAAAAGAGATTATTTTTCCCTTTGGAGTGGACAGGTATGGGGTTAGGAGTCAAGCCCAGAGTTTGGGTGCCTGCTCTGTTAGCTGGTGGGCTGGGCACCCTTGGACGTTTCTGTAGCTCTGATGCTTCATCACCACACTGGGGCCTTGCTCCCTCTCATGCCCAACTCATAGGATTGTTGTCAGCAAGTGAGAAAGTGCTTGTGAAATAGCCTTGCAAACGGTGAAGCACAAACAATTTCAGAACATTTTTATCATGAGAATGATAAGTACAATTAGACAACAGCCTTGGTAATTACTATTTCTATGATTACATTAAGATACAAAATCTAATATACAGTAGGATTATACAGTATGATCACAGCAATGTCCAAAAATAACCCTTTGTATAGAACGAAAATATCAGAAGGCACAATGCACAATTGTTGACAGTGTTTTGTTTTGGTAAGGTTTGGGATGAATACTTTTTTACACGTTTGCATTTTACATAATAATTGTAGTACACAGATTTCTTTTTCTGGTCAGCTCTATTTCCTAGGAATTCCTCCTTTCCCTAGGGTAGAAATCTGCTCCAACATGTTCAGCTTTAACTCTTGTTGCAAGATGGCTGCTGTGCTGCCAGGCCCTACCACTGCATTCCAGGCAGGAAGGACAGGGGGAACAATGGAGAATCTATTTTTTGGAAGGGTTATGTGGGTGCAGGAAGGGAGGCCGTCCTTAGTAGAATTCTATTCACAATTCATTGGCCAGAATTATGTTTCATGACCATCTCTTTCTTGAGATGCCTTGGAAAATCAAATATTTAGCAATCTGACTTCTAGCAGTAGTTCTCAAAGTGTAGTCCCCAGACCAGCAGCAGCAGCATCACCTGGATCTTGTTAGAAATGTCAGTTCTGCTGTACCTGTGAACTTCTGTCAGGACCAGGACTTAATTTGTAGGACTCATTGAAAAATGAAAATGTGGAGCCCTTAGTTCAAAAATTATTTAAAATTTCAAGACAAAACCAGAAGAGCCTTAAACCAAGCAGGAGGCCCTGTGCCAAAAGTTCCCATGATCATGAAGCTGGCCTTACCTTCTGGAATGGAAAGAGTAACAAGCTTTCCAGATGCTTAGGTTTGAGAACCACTGAAGAAGATTTTGCAGCCTAGAATAGGTACTTTATTTCCCAGACCTTCCAGCCTCTTGAGAAACCTGCTGGGCTGTTTGTCGAAAGATCCAGTCACTGGTCAGTCATGTGAGAGGCAGAACATTGCCTGATTTTCTTTGCCATTGGTGAAAAGCATCTCTTGACATCTTCCTCTCCCCTTAATTGGGGACAGAAGCTCAGTGGGATCTGAGTAGGACCCAGAGGAGCTTCTGCCAGCCAACAGCTGTGGCCGAGGATAAATTCCAGACTAATAGCCTGGGTAGTGTTGCTCCCTGATGAATGGTTGTTTCAAGGGGTAAAAAAAAATTGCAGATGAGCCTTAAATGAAAGTGAAATTAAAGTCATTTATCGCAGATCGTTTGGAAATATCAACTCTCTTCTTAAAGAAGGAAAATATAATAAAGCTCCCTCATAAAGATATAAAATATTTAACATGTGACTTCTGCTTTGTACCAGCATTTCCTCTTAATGGTTCCATTATTTTGTTATGTTTAACCTCAATGAAAAATTTAGGAGGAAGGATGGGCAAATGTTTAACCCAAATCAGGATTTTTTTTTTGCCTGAAACCTGTGATTACATCATTAGCACATTTATATTGCAAGACATTTTTACGATATAAGCATTTTTTCATTTGGACAGCAACCATAATAAATTGAGATAAAATTCAGTCTTGATTGATGTTGTAAGTGTCATGTACAGGGCAAGTACCATCTGTTAAGTGTGGCTTGCCAGGGCAGCAATAATAGTAGCATTTGAATGTTTTTCTTATTAAGGAGAAAAATGGTCACGAACATTGGTTTGGTGGACTCCAAGGATGGCGTTGAATGGAAAATGCCTGCAGCATGTGTGACTCCTTCCCTGGCTTTAGGGTGAAGGTGGTCCAAAGACTGCAAGAATTGTTTTTCCTTTTTTAAAAATTAGGATTAACTATGACAGTTTGTGGAATGAAAGAGAGGGGCTGATTACAACATAATGGAGTGTACCATATTCATCTCTTTGAAATATGACCTCACCCGGCCTTTTCCATTTTACAATCGATTCTCTCATTCCCTTAATGAACCTTTGCATTCATGAGTCTTCCTTGGAAGTATGCACATGAAGTATTGCTGGAGCAAAGAATAATTGTCTGCCAAGTAAGTAAGAACAAAGTGCCTCTCTTGTCGTTCAGTTCAATAACATTAGAAACTGTTAATGCATCATGTTGAGCCCCATATTGTTTTTGCTTAGTAATTATCTAATTTGCCAAAGCTTGCTTTAAGAAATATTTTTTGAAAACTGGTACAATAGAGTTGTTTGCCTGTTTCTCTAAAGATGAGATGAGAGGGCTGATGTAAATGCGTTTCAGCACAATTTTAGTTCTTAAAAATGTTGCTAAGTGGGTCTAATTTGAGCGAAGTAGCACATGCAGTTTGAACAGCCATACTGTGAAAGTGATGGTGTAATAAAATTATAGGGAAAAATTGAATGCTGATAACAGAAAGAATGCAAAACAATAGATAACTCTCTAGTTTTAAAATAATAACCCATTTACATAATTTGGAATACATGCGTACAAGGTTCATTGATCCAGTATTGGAAGACTAAAATATGATAGGTTTCTCCATAATCCAAGACTTAAAATATTCATCTTATCTTTTACTTTCTTCCCTCTACCAGCAGGAATTTATGTTCTGTTAAATATCTTAGGGATAAGACTCAGTGTAAATTGGTAAAAATCTTGGTGTGAATTGATGGCAGATGGCATGAAAAAGGAAAGAACAGGATCGCACCATGATTGTACATGTCATCCACAGAACAATCTCAAAGGCTGTGCCCTTTCCTGGTATGCTGGGGGCTAGAATTGCCCGTGTGTGATAGGATATTCAGTTGAGCCCAGGAGCATGATGGGTAGACACAAACCAATGAAATTAAGAATATCTTCAGGGGACTTCCATCATAGTCCAGTGGTTAAGACTTTGCCCTTCCAGTGCAAGGGGCGTGGGTTGGATCCCTGGTTGGGGAACTAAGATCTCACATGCCATGCAGTGCAGCCAAAAAAAAAAAAAAGTATCTTGAAAGGAAATAAAAAGGATTGGAAAGTAGTGGGCATTATCATGGGGCCCTTATCTGAAAGAAAGAGAACAGAATGAGAAGAGAACAAAATCCAAAGTTATGGGGATTAAAAAAATAATAGTAGGGCTTCCTTGGTGGCGCAGTGGTTGAGCGTCCGCCTGCCGATGCAGGGGACACGGGTTCGTGCCCCGGTCTGGGAAGATCCCACGTGCTGCGGAGCGGCTGGGCCTGTGAGCCATGGCCGCTGGGCCTGCGCGTCCGGAGGCTGTGCTCCGCAATGGGAGAGGCCACAGCAGTGAGAGGCCCGCGTACCGCAAAAAAAAAAAATATAATAATAAAAATAAGCACAATGTCACCAAAGCCTGTGATAACCAATTCTTAAGACCATACATAAGAGATTTCAAATACTTGCCCAGTATCTCTGTCAGCTCCTCTTTCTTGTCCTAAGTCTTCTGATGATGCCTGGGTCACCTTCCTTTGGGGAACCTCTTCTGATTGGCAGCGGGAGGGAGCAATTCCTCTCCAAGTTTTCACTTCTTTGGAAGCACCTTTAAACTATATAGTCATTAGGTGTTTATATGTGCCTTGCTGATATTTTGTTGAGCATTTACCAGGTGCTAAGTGTTTATACATATATCTTCGTGTAACCCCTTAACTGTCCATATGAGATTGACGCTGTTCCTGAGATTCAAGAAGGTTACACACCTCGTCCAAGTTCCTACAGCTGGGAAGTAGCAGATCTAGAATTTGATCAGATTTACTGGTCGGTCCCCAGAGACGATGAACACTGCTTCCAAAACACTTCTCCTTCTTTCTGTTAGGCTTTTTTTTTTTTTTTTTTTTTTAAATTTAGGCTGTGATGGGTCTCAGTTGTGGCACTTGGGATCTTTGTTGTGGCATGCAGGCTTCTTAGTTGCGGCATGCATGTGGCATCTAGTTCCCCGACCAGGAATTGAACCCAGACCCCCTACATTGGGAGGGCAGAGTCTTACCCACTGGACCACCAGGGAAGTCCCTTTGTTAGGTTTTATGTGTGGGGTGTGCCTCTCTACCTAACCTGTAAACCCTCTGGAGAAAGTAAATGAATGGAGCAAAAGTGTGAGTTTCCAGGGAATTGTTTTCTAGCCGCACATCCATCCTTAGTTGAAACCAGTTCTTCCCCAACTTTTTCCACTTTACAAAAGAAAGGAACACATCGGACCCTCCAGAATCCTGCCCGTGCTCATTGTTAGAGCTTTGAGATTCAGCCATATTCTGTTGAGGACAGTCTGAGACGATAGAAATGGATAAGTGGGTTTGTGTCGAGAACTTCTGAATTTAAATATATTGTAGAGTCAAATGAGAATGAAGAGACTGTTCCGCAACCACCCCTTTTCATCTCCTGGCTTGTCCAAGATGGCTTAACTCCCCGCCCATCTGCCTCTCTCTCAGAAATAAAGAGTGTTCTGGTCACGTGAGGAATGTTTCTTACCATGTTTATTTGAAATGAAAAATGATAAAGTAAGTCAGTCTCATCTGGCTGATTGGTTTGACAGTGAGTTTGCCATTCTAGTTATATGGTAGCCATTTTACATAAATTACAAGCACTAAATCTGTAGTTTAAAGGTTGGTTAGCACCAATACAAAGCACTTGATAAGATCAAAGTATTTTATCATCTTTATATTGGGAAGGGTGTTTTTAAGTTAATACTTGATTTTTCCAAATCTTTCAAAGTATGTTGAGAAAAATGAGGTATCCCTGAGCAAAAGAGTAAGAGGCATAATTCATAGTCATTTGATAAGTCTTAGAAAAACCTTCTGAGATGCTTCCAAGGTTGACTAAAAAGCTTAAAGCTCCATCTCACTAAAATAAATTTTTAATACAGTTTCTCCTTATGTATAATAGCTATAAGAATTTTTTTTTTTTTTTGGCCTTACGGCTTTCAGGATCTTAGTTCCCTGACCAGGGGTTGAACCCCGGCCCCCTGCAGTGGAAGCACAGCGTCCTAACCACTGGACTGCCAGGGAATTTCCAAGAGTTTTTAATATTTAATTTCAAAAATACGATAATAACTGTAATGATAATTCAACCCAAAAGAATTTTTGTTTTTTACAGTAGGATAGCCTTTGGACCACAGGAAATAAAATTAAAATGCTCTGTGGTGGAGAAGTAGCATGAGACCACAAACATAAAAATAGATTAAAACAAAATTCTATGTGAACCAGGTTGCAGGAATGCAGTAGTCCAGGTCCGATGACCAAGAGCTTCTCTAAAATACTCAATGTTTTGTGTAAATGATAAGTATGTCTAAAAGCATTCAGATGATTTGATATATAGTATAACTGTAAAGTTATAGGCAGATTTTCAACTGCGGGGTGGGGTGGGGGGTTGGCTCCTAATCCCCGCATTGTTCCAGGGTCAGCTGTGTATGCTTCATCTTTGTTCAAAATCCTTCCGACGTCCTGGACAGGTGATGTGATCAGGCTTTTCAGAAAGGGCCACCAAGGCCCAGGAACGCCCTGATTGACTGGAGGGATTTGCCCTGGGACTGAGCCCCAAACTGGAGGCAAAGGCTCAAATTCTCCTGGTCCTTCTCCAAGCCAAGATACCTTTGCTTATAAAACAGAAAAATAAAGGGGAAACTGGACCCAGAGTGACTTTTTAAAATGGCATAGATTAAGTAACCATGAAAATTACCAATAATGACAAACACTTGAAAAAAAAGTCAATATACTAATAAAATGTTAACAATGCAACTCTTAAGATGAGAGAATTCTCCAGTAAATCTCTGTTCAGGGCCTTGATCTTCAAGTGGAATACATCATGTTTTCTGGTGAATTTTCAGGTCAGGGCCAGTAAAGGGAGCATATTTTGAGAAACATATTTTGTGTCTGGTAACACAGAGGAACCGTGCATTTTAAAAGGCGATTTCAACTTAATTGCAAAAAAACAGACATTTAACTGCTACAATGTAAAATAGTTTTTGGGAGATGTCACGTTTTATAGTCTTTCTGGTACCAAAGTTACAGGTCCTGGAAGTGAGAAGAGTGTTTCTCTGAAGGAATGCTACCACTCTGTCATTTGTTCCCCAGGTCACAGTTGCAGTCTGATTGTGAAGCTGGCCTCGGTTTCCATGTGTGTCTCGTGGAATCTTTTTCCTTAAGGTGGAGAAAAATCAAATGTTAATTTAAAAAAAATACTGCAAGTCCACTACCTAGGAATGAGTTCGTAAGTCCAATTTGTTCGTAAATCCAACAAACTTAGCCTAGGTACCCAACTAACACAATCAGCTATATAGTACTGTACTGTAATAGGTTTATAATACTTTTCACACAAATAATGCATAGAAAACAAACAAATGCAAAAAATAAAGGAAACATTTTTAATCTTATAGTACAGTACCTTGAAAAGTACAGTAGTGCAGTACAACAGTTGGCACTTCTTAGCAGTACCAGCTACATCACTGCTGCTTTTGCACTTGCTTCCAGACATCCTGGGCTTAAAATAAACATACTGTACTACTGTACTCTGTACAGTACTATACAGTAAAGTACACAAAAGCACAACCACTTGTAGCGGATGCACACATGACAGTGTGCACCAGACACAGGAACTAACTTACATGATTGGACATGCGAACCCACGTTCACGTCTTTGAAAGTTCACAACTTGAAGGTTCGTATGTAGGGACTTACTGTCATAAAATAGTTGGACGCTTTACTCTGGCGCTAACTAACTAAACGGGGCCCTATGGTTGAGCAAGTTCTTTAACTTTCCTCGTCCCTGAAGTGCAAAAGGTGGCATTGACCTCCTAGGACTGTCTGAGGATTAAATGATGTAACGTGTTCTTCTGAGCCCTCTGAGAAGCAGACACCAAGATGAGATTAAACGTGCAAGGATGTCATTGGGGAAAAAGCCTGTGAGATACGGTGGGGAGGGAGCCTGGGAAAACGAAGAGGGCCAGAGACCAGGGAAGGATGGAGGGAACAAGGCTGGGGAAGCGGTACCTCCAGGCCATCTAAGAAAATCTCCACACAGCTGCGGGGTCCTGGCACCGGAACTGTCCCCGTTGCTGGAGGTTGTGAGGTGAATCTGTGGCTGCCACAGTATGTGAAGATGTCTGGCACGCAGCACGTACCCTGCTCCAGTTTGTTTTTTGTACTTTTAGAATCATGGGTCATTCTTTCTTGGCTACAGTTAATTTTCTTAAGCCATATTTCCCTTTCTTTCTCTCTTTCTCTCTCTTTTTTTTTAAATTAAATTTAACCGAAGCTTCTACCACAGTGCTAACTTAGAGAACGGTGACTCTGTGATTTACTCATTTCACAGATGATAGCGTGAAAAGCTATCTCTTCCTACCCTGGGCCCTTGGAAGTTCCCGATTTGGTAGTTTCGGATGTGATTAGAATTGTAGTGAAAATGAGCTTTCTAAAACACAAATCCAATTGTATCTCTTTTTGTTTTTCTCATTGTCTAAGGCTGGGTTTAGCACAGTCTGAAAAACTCTCTGCTTACTTTATGCCTCAGAGCACATCTGTTCTCACTCTGCTCATCTTTCTGCTCTGGTGATTGCGGTGATGGTACCCAGCAGTGACAGGCCGACTCACCTCTGACCACAGCCCCCTGCTCTTTGGGGATGCCCAGGTGGCATGGTTCTGGCCAGTGCAACACTGGGGGAGATTACTAGAGTGGGGCTTTTGGACACGCCTTCTTTTCTCCATTTGAAAAGAAAAAAAGAGTTTGGGCTGGCAAGTGTTTTGTCCTTGGCCCTTCTTTCCTTCCTCCCACTTGAAAGCTGGAGAAGCAGCAGTCATCTTGCGTGAGACAAGAACAAGGAACAGTCCTGCACCACAAGGATGGTAAATCGTAGACCTTGCTAGAGCCTGGATCCTTGAAAGCATCGCTGAGCCGTGGCATCAGCCAACTGATTAACATCTATTGATCAACATCCATTCATACCACTGAGTCAGGTTTTCTGTTACAAATGCACTCAGGACTATTTTACCATAGTTGTATTTCACTTATCAAAGCACTTAAGGCCCAGTGTTTTAATTGTTGGTTTCCTTGTCTGCACTGGACAAGACAGTGAATGCTCTGGTGACTTTTTGTATTCACTTAACCAGGCTTAAGTCATTGAGCTGAGCCCTGAGATATAGAAGGAAGCCCCCAGCCCCTCTCAGAGAATACACACATCTCAACAAAAATTAGACTGAAGAAATGAGTGTGGAGACAGCCTATCGAATGAGGATCTAATCTAGGCAAGGAGGAGTCATGGATACCTGAGTATAAGAATAGCCAGGTAGAGGGAGGGAGAGAAGGTAGTAAAGAATAAGTGCAAAGTTCTGGCAACCACTGTATTCAAAGAATTGAAAAAAGGTCACTGTAGCCAATGGGTAGAGTTGGAAGAAAGCAGTGGTAATTGATGAAGAGGAACAGAAAAAGGGGGCCTTGAAGCTCATGAGATGGAGTTTGGACCCAATTTTATGCGCAGTGGTAAGTGTTGATGAGTGTTCTGCAGAGACGAGATAAAGGAGGGGGTATTGTAGCCCTATGTGTGTGTTACAAATCTTGCCATGGCTAGTAGCTGGGCAATGGTGCCAGGGGTGGGTATCCAGTAGAGAGGATTTTGTCAGACTCCAGGGAGAGATACTGGAGTTTGGGGGTACAATTACGAAAGTGGGTTTGGAGAATGGATGAGTACTAGTGTTTGGATTGACTGGATGTAAAAGATGCAGGCAGAAGGAAAATCTAGAATGTGTTACAGATTTTTGGTGAAAATAGTATAACAAATAACCAGATTAAGGCGTGCCATTGAAGACATTACAGTTCAGATTGTTGGATCAGAGATACCTGAAGGTGTATGGGAGTTCCAGCCTTTATAACCTTGTGATCTTGGCGAGGTTAACTCTTTGATCTTCAAGACTCCTTACCTGTAATGCTGCACTAACCATATACACCTCACAGGTAGTGTTGACAGGACTAAGTGAGACAATTCACAGGAAGCTTGGAGCATAGAAATAACATTTAGTGTTAATTATTATTATTGGGTCGGGTTAAGGGAAGGAAGAAAAAGAGGGCAGTTTTGTACGTGGTGAATTTGAGAGGCCAAAAGACCATCAAATGTAGATATCTGGTCAGAGTATTCAGGGCTGGCTAGAGATGTAGACTGGAATTGTATGTTCATTTAATCACCCAATATTTATGGAGCACCCACCATACAATAAGTGTTATACTAGACACCGGTGTGTTGATGGTATTTGAATCCAGGAGAAAACGACCATTGGCAAGCCCCAGAAGAACCAGAATGGGGGGTAGAGTAAAAGTTCTCAAACTAGTATCAGAATCACCTGGAGGGCTTGTTAACAAGTTTCCAAGGCTCCAGCCGAGAGATCTGATGCAGTAGGGTCTGAAGTAAGGGCTGAGATTCTGCATTTCTGAAAATCCCCTAGGTTGCGATGCTGATGCTACTGGTCTAGGGCCCACTCTTGGTGGTACCAGACTAGAAAAGAGACTTGGCTATAAGAAGATTGAGAGGGAAGAGATAAAGGGATATAGGGAGAGGCCAAGAAAACGAAAATTTTGGAAAGGAAGCAATAGGTATATCTGCTGCATGTTGCTGAGTGTGCTAAAAAGTCAAACTGAGTCAGAAACATTCCCTGGATTTAGTACAACGGGCAAGAAGAGCTGAGCAGAAGCATGGTAGCTGTGACTAGAGGAGTAGAGGAATGTGAGTAGTGATACAGGATGATGTATAGAGTCCGCTTAAGAAATTTGCTTCTTTCCTAAATAAACAGAGGCTTTAAACACATTTTTCCCAAAGTGCTTTGCTGGGGTAGAGAAACTGTATCTGAAAAGAAAGTTTCTTTGGGTAGATATCTGGTTAAACACTGTCTGAAATAAAGCTAAACATATTTGTTTTCAGCAACACTTCTTCATGCCTTTTATATGCAAATGAACTTTGCACATTGCCAGTAGAGGAATCCAGTAAACAATGTTTTCCAAAATTATCTTACAATTAAATAATCTTCTCTGCAACTGTCTTGGGGACAGATAGTCCAAGAACACCCCCTGGAAGTCATCCCTCTATAATTCTAAACCTTAGGGATGAGTGATCCAAGGAACTCCCTTTGGAATTGGTCTCTGTGCAGTTCTAAACCTGACTGTGGTTTATGGGGGTCACTGGGGAAGAAGGTCTTGTGTCTTTATCAGCCTCCCAGAAAAGCTTGGGAATTGAATGGGATTTTTTTCTGAACCTAGGACTGTGCATAAGTCCTGTGCAGTATTACAGTATATTCCAAGTCTTTGCCTGATGGTCAGCTTGGAGATGAAATACTGATTCTTGTCCACGTATTTGGTCAAGTATACTTGGATTTTTATCATCAGAGTGATTGATACTTATGGTGTTTGCTCCCTTAAATTCTTCCTTTAAAAAATTGTCTAAAGTTAAAGAGAACCTCTGTGTAACATACAGTAGCTATATATATTAATGTTACTATTTTTTTTGCAAACACCTCTTTTCTTTTTCTTTTTTAAAATATGTAGCAGTAAAATCTATACTAGAAGAGACTGCAGTCACCATATGCTCTGCACATTGAAAGCCAATACATGAACGGCTTCAGTCAAGGAAAATCAATGAAGCAAGAAGCCTAACAATTTGGATCTTCTCTTTGATAAGACCAATACATGTGTGTAGCTTAGTTCAACATAATGAACAGAATTTAGCTGCTTTGGTTTGGAAATGCTTTCTTGAGGAGCAGAAATAAGGTCAAATCAAAGACCTTAGTGGGAGGAGGATAAATTGACTATATAAACACCAAGCCTTTTCTAGCTCTAAAATTGTGTAGTTCTTGAGAAATGGCGAGTTCTGTGTTTTTTGGCTAACATGAAAGTTAATTCACATTGTAGAGAAGATATAGGGAAAAAAATAAAAAAGGAAATGCATTGATGTGTACTGCCTCTTACTAGACTAACTCCATCTTACGTTTCTAGTCCTAGGAGCTGTCAGCAGTAACCTATCAGCAGTAACCTACCAGCAGTAACCTGTCAGCAAAAACCTATCAGCAGTAACCTATCAATCTAGTTGACTCACTATTGTTTGGGTAAAATGTGAATTTATTTTATTTCCATCTTCTGTAACCTCGACCCACACTCTGCTCTCTCAGATCCCTCAACTGTCCATGTGCAACTCCCCATCATGATCTAGCCGAATCCTCAGTTTTCCACGAAGTGTTCATTTGCTGAGCACTTCAACAGAGAAACACGCTATTGGTAATAGTGGTAACTAATCATTTGTATAGTCCATTAAACACAGCAAAGCATGTTTACTCTTCAAGAAATCCTTCTTACTCTTCAAGATAACCCTGGGAAGTAAGTTATTATCATGATGGACTGTTTAAGGAGGAAGAAACCAAGTCTCCAAGAGATTAAATGCCAATAAGTTGTCGACTTGGACCCAAGTCAGGATTTATGCTACAAATTTTATACTCCATATTCTTATTACTTGCCTGTCTTTA